>NW_026800430.1:0-135948 GCF_032191835.1 Heteronotia binoei
CTTTTTATTTCTTTCTGAAGGGAACTCAGCGTATCATTTTGCAACTTCAGCACCACAAGTTGTCTTATGTTACACAGGGCATGGTGGTGCTTCGGCAGGAGGACAGGGAAGTTTAGGAAGATGTTGCCTACCTCTGAGCACAGAGTGAAATTCTGAAATTTTGCAGAATTTCTCTTCCTGCCCATCGTCTTCAAAAGTCTCTTTAATCAAAATGGCATTGATTAGATGCAGACTTCAAATTACTGAAAGAGGAAAAGAAGCAGATTGTCAGATCTCAGAGGGAAACCAGGTAAAGAGAAATCGAGAATTTCTCTCAACAGTGCTGTGCTTAAACATACAAGTTTGTGTGTATATGTACTTTCACAAGTTATATCTGTAAAGCTCCAAGAAAGGATGTGCAGTTAATAGAAGTCTGGATGCTGAAGGCTTTTGCAGAGTTTCAGATCTCAGCTTAAAAACACATAATTTTCAGAAAGTTTGTCATGTAGCTTAAATAAAAAGAACTCCTAACCTTTCAGGTCATTATTGGGAAACGGTCAGGTCTCTTATTTATACTTTTATCATTTTCTTGACTCTTGATCTAATCTCCAATTTGCACTGATCATAGTTCTATTGCTGGTTTCTCACAGATTTTCTTTTTGATTACCTGTGCTCAAAATCTGCCCATTGTTTACGAATCTAAATCAGTCGTATGCTAGTCTGAATCACTGCTGCGGGTTAGGGGGGGGGGGGTCAGCCTGATGTCCTTTCAAAGAAACCACTTGTTCTTTTTCAAAATTATTAATTGTCTTTGGGATCTGACGCTGTATCCCCAGCCTTCAATTCAGATGTTTTTTTAAAAAACAAAGCACAAAACAGCAACAATTTGGGTTTTTTGCTGCTTCCTCTCCCTACAATGTTGTTTTTTTGCTGTGTCCTCTCTCTGCAATAGACACCCTGTGAGGTGAGGCTGAGACAGCTCTTTCCAGAACTGCTCTTGAGAATAACAGCTCTCTTTCAACAACTGTGACTGACCTTAGGTACATGTGGAGGAGTGGGGAATCAAACCCGGTTCTCCCAAATTAGAGTCCACACACTTAACCACTACACCAAACTGGCTCTTAGTTCTGAGCAGGGTTAGCTGTCAAGAGTTACCCTCTCTGTATCCCTCTTGCCATAGTTCTTTGCTGTAACATTATCATTTAGCTGAATGCATTCCTTCTTAGCTCATCTTGCTCTCTGCATGCTTATCCGAGGAACTTATTTTTGAAGCTATTTCTACCGACCAAAGTCAGTCGCTAACAAAGCACAGATAACCACCTGGACTCTAAGACTTAGGGGGAGTGGGTTCTGCCAAAAGTTGCAGTTGCTTTGCCACGCTTTGCACTTGAATTGCAATGGTTGGGGTGAGGGGTTAAATATGATACCTGGAATAAACTGCTGAATTATTGGACTGTGTTATTCCTTGACTCGAGGTCCTGACATTAGCCATATATGACAAAATATTGTGATTGTGCAGGGTTCTTTCTGTGCTATTTTTGTGAGGCTCCCATCACCAAAGTCCCCCTGTGTGTATTCTACATGTGTGTGTCATGGGACAAGAGATACAGCCCTAATGCAAATGCCCTATTAACTGAGATACTCTTGGCTGTGGCCCCTTCCATCCAGAACCAACTCCCAATCTGTAGCCAACAACATGGTAGCAACGAGCTTCAGCTTTGTATACTTTTAGGATATTTTTCAAGAGGTATTTAATTTTCTGGACTTTGGCAAATAAATGAGAGCTGTTGCATGGTCCCCTCCTGCTTCCATCATAATTTTATTTTTATATGTATTGGTTTTAAGAGACTGATTTCATCTTATTGATTTTGTAAGCTTTTTAAAATTGTTGCTGTTGTTTCATAGGGAGCAGTTGGGTCTGCTATTTATTTTTATTGCAATCTGTCTCGGGTTCCTGCTAGTCAGAGCTTTAACCAGTGGTGGGGATTTAAGGGTAGTGACCCATATCTGGTTAAGCTAGAGCCCCACTGCCAATCAGCCCCCAAAGATCCCCCACTGCAAGTCAGCCCCCAAAGATCACCGCGAGGCTGGACTGCTGTAATGCCCTCTACATGGGGCTGCCCTTGTACCGAACGCAGAAACTATAGCTAGTGCAGAATGCAGCGGCCATGCTGTTAGTGGGACTACCACGGTGGGAACACGTACAGCCTAGGCTGCGGGAGCTGCACTGGCTGCCAATTGTATACCGAGTTCGTTACAAGGTGCTGGTTATTACCTTTAAAGCCCTATATGGCCGAGGACCTGCCTACCTTAGGGACCGCCTCTCTCCATATGTTCCCCAGAGAGCACTGAGATCCAGTTCCCAAAATCTACTATGAATCCCTGGACCAAGGGAGGCCAGACGGAAAACAACGAGGGAGCAGGCCTTCTCTACAATGGCTCCCCAATGGTGGAATCAACTACCAGAGGAGGTGCGAGCCCTGCGAGACTTTAATCAGTTTCGCAGGGCTTGCAAAACCACCCTCTGTCAACTTGCGTTTAAGATGGAACCCGGGTAATGACACCTAGGCTGCCTACACATATATTGAACTGTAGCACTTTAATCTGTAGCTGATAATATTTTAATTGTTTATTTAACCTAACTTGAATGTATTTAACTATTTTAATTGTCTTTTATTGTAATGATTGTCTTTTATTGTAATCATGGTGTAAACCATGTCATGTGAGCCGCCCTGAGCCCGCCTCGGCGGGGGAGGGCGGGATATAAGAATAAAATTATTATTATTATTATTATTATTATTATTATTATTATTATTATTATTATTATTATTATTATTATTATTATTATTATTATTATTATTATTATTATTATTATTATTATTATTATCCCCAGCACCAGCCAGCCAACCAGTGAATCAGCTCTTGGAGAGCTCTCAGCTGACTTGCTGGCTGTGGCTGTGGGGGAGAGCGAACTTGCTGACTGAAAGTGGGGGGAGGGAGTCTGGGACCACAAGCAGGAAGTCATATCCTCACTGCAACAGCCCTCAGGTGTCAACTGCCACTCTAGCTTGAAACATTTTGCCTCAAAACACCTGCAATTGGTGTCCCACCTGGCACCCCAGCACCACCACCACCCCTGGAAAAAAATCCTGGCTACGGGGACCTGTCAAAGAGTGAGAAACAAATATAAGAAGTGAATACAAAAGAATGAATAGGTCCACAAGTATGGCCTGATGAACGACTACTTTAAAAGCTAGATATTCCAACTCTCCACTAACTTGAGTAAGAATCAGCGGCTGCTTCAGGGAGTGTTCTATAATCGCAGAGAATGAAGAGTCTTTGTTGAAAGTCAACCTCCAGAGACTTAAACATCCATCTTTTATGAACTTCTCACCACAACTACTGAAATGGAATATCACTGAGCACCATAGTAACAAATGAGCTTGAGACAAATGTTTGGGCTGATAGAAAATACAATCTCCTGTAAGTGAGATTGGCAATAACTGGTAGTTTATATTATTCGACATGCTATTACTCTTAAAAGAAGCCCCCTAAATGCTTCCATTTCCAAACTCATCTCAGTCGAAAACAGGGTAGGAGGGTAAATGAGAGTCATCTACAGTTCATCTCCAAAGCCGCAGCACTTGTAATGAAATTTTCTCCTTCTCCATTCCATTTCCTGATGAAATGATAGGATGAGTTCTCATGAGAGAGAGAGAGAGAGAGAGAGAGATGTTTATGAGAAGTGAAAATAATACAAATATAAGTCATGAATGCTGAGTGCAGCTAATATCCACATGAGAGATGGAGGACAGAATGTTAAGCAAGTGTTATTTCACAATCTTGGGCAGTTAATTTACAGTTTTAGCTACAGTTCTTGCTGAAAACAAACTGACACATGCACATGATTAACTCGTATCAACATTTTTTTTTATCAGCTTTGCACATTCATCCATCTTTGGAGTTTGATTTCATAACTCTTCTCCCTTCCCTTCAAGCCACCTGAATGATAAGCAACACATTTGCTAAGCACTCACACTGTTGGCTTTATTTCCCCAGAACGACAACCAAATGTTTATCTTATGAGAGAAACCTGCCTTTCATTTATTTTTGTTGGAGCATTGGGGTTGCCTTTGCAGCCACTGTCATCACAATTATCATTGCAAACATCCAGAGATAGTGGTTTTTCTATTTACACTTCATGGTTGGTCCTTGGAAGTTTAATAAATGAAGTCAGTTTGTTACGTTACTATTTGATAGACTTGTCACTGGCTTCCCCACTGAAGTCACCTAAATGTGCCATACATTTATTAACTGGAGAAACAGAAAGAGGCGATTGAAAGCAGTGACATTTTGTGACTTTTGATTGTTTCATTTCATTGCCTTAAATTGGGAGCTTGATATTATGGAAAGAAGATGGACTATACTGTAGTCAGCAAATGGACACAAGGATATGCCAGCCCACAGAATGTTACAGTCAAGTCCTATTAACTGGAAAGGATTCAGTGGAAAGATTCCATTCATTACATATATCTACACCGTGTTTCCCCAACAAGATCACATTGTATTGTTCGTACTAGAGACCTACAGCCCACATTTGTCCTACTTATCTCAAATGAAGTTTTAGACCTCATTTCCTAGCTGTATGCACTTTCTCTTGTCCCATTTTTCTTCTCCTTCCAAGAATCCCTGGCTGTCGTTAACCTCATTCTCCTGCAGCACGCCTTTCTCCCCTGCTTCTCTTACTCTCGGGACTTCTGCCTGGCCAGCCTGCTCAGCATCATAGCCGTTCAACCAGAGGTATCCAGAGGATCTTCTGGTTGGGCAGAACAACTCTGCCAGGCAGTATCTGAAGGATGGCTTCCTTCCTGGTCACGGGACTGAAACTGTGCTGGTTGCCCTCACAGATGACCTTCGGAGTCACCTGGACCAAGGCGGGTCAGCACTGCTGTTGCTCCTTGATCTTACAGTAGCATTCTTACCTCAGTTGATTATGACCTCTTGATCTACTGCCTCACTGATGTGGGGACTGCCTTGCGATGGCTTATCTTCCTTCCTCCAGGGTTAGGGACAGAGGGTGACACTCGGGGAGAGGATTTTGGTGTGATACTCACTGGTAAGTGGTGTCCCTCAGGGGATGGTAATCTCCCCGGTGTTGTTTAATAACTACATATGCCCCCTTCCACAGCCAATCCATGGGTTTGGGCTGGGCTGTCACGAGCATACTGATGACACCCAGCTGTACCTATTGATGGACAGCCACACAGACTCAACCCTGGATATTTTGGGTAAGGCAATGGAGAACATGACTGGTTGGCTACAGCAGAGCCAGCTGAAACTAAATCCATCCAAGATGGAGGTCTTGTTCCTAAGCTGCAGTTGAGGGGGGGGGGGCAGACCTGGATCACTGTAGCCAAGTCCTTGGGAGAGAGGTAGGGAACTAGCTGCCAAACTAATCAAAGGTGGTGAAAGTTTGATTTGGTAGTGAATGTAATTGGTGCTGCGGCAGCTGAATTTGCTCCTGCACAGACATCACAGTCAAAAGGCACACTGATGCATTTTGCACTAGCTGGAGTTTCTGGGTCAAATTCGAGGGTAGCCCCATGTAAAGGAAGTTACAGTAGTCTCACCTGGAAGTGGATCACTGCAGCTGAGTCCTGGGGAGAGAGGCAGAGAACTGGTTCAAGGTGTTGGTTCAGCCTTTAAAGTGCTATGCAGCCTGGGACCAACCTGTCTGCAGGACTGCCTCTCCCCATATCTGCCCCATAGAAATTTATGCTTAGCAGAGCAACATCTACTGGCTGTCTCTGGCCCCAAAGACATCTGCCTGGCCTCAACTAGGACCAGGGCTTTCTCCAGCCTGGTAGAACATGCTTCCGATTGAGATTCGGGTCCTGCAGGACTTCTTACAGTTCCAAAGGGCCTGTAAAATGGAGCCATTCTGCCAGACTTTTGACTAACGGGTGAGTGATCGTTCACTTTAACCTTCCCTGCCCTAGCTGCCCTAATGTCCACCTGATAGTGTAAATGGCAGTGGTTTCCTTCAACAGTAACAAGATTGTTATTTTGTCTCTGTCCACCTGCCCTTCAATGCAAGTAGCAGAATAGGTTTTTTACTGGCTTGCCATCAGTTTTTAATGCCTGGATTCAACTTTTAATTTCGATCTAATTTTATTGTTTCTCTCTTTGCCGTGACCCACCCTGAGCCCACTTGCAGGGGAGAGTGCTATAGAAATCAAATAAATAGATAAACCTTTGACCGTTAGAAGCTTCACCGTTACCATCTTGACCATATCAAAATACTCTAGATATCTGGGCTTCTGGTGGCTGTCTGGGGAAAAAGGTTCTCTATTTCTCTCATCCATTTAAATAAACTACTCAGACAGAATCACTTTGAAGAAATTGACTGTTCTGAGTCTAAGGAGTGAAATTCAAGATGGTGTTCAGCTTCCAGTTCAGCTAGGAAATAATGTTCTGTGCGTACGTTTAAGTGCCGCTTCGATATTTTCCCATCGCAGCATTTCCCCCATCTTGATATCTTCAGCTGTGTCTTCATCTATTTTACCTCTTTTGGTGCAATTCTTTGCGGGAGTATTGGAGTTCTCCCTTTGAAGTGTTGGTTTTTGTTTTTCTACCTTTGCTGGAAATGTTTTTTCCCTTTTCTCAGAGTAAAGGCTTGTCGATGGCCCCCTGGCAAGACTTTCATTTGAGGAGGAAACTATTTTGATGAATAGTCCCCTTTTTTTTTTTTTGAACATTGCAGGTAAAGGTTCTTGGCTATTTTTTAGCCCACTTTCTTTATTTTATGCTTGCCTTCTCTCCCACTGAAACAGCCTCTATTTTTAAGGTATGCTTTGTCGAAGGATGCTACCTTTCTTAACCGGATAGTATTTCTTAAAGCAAGCATCAATAATTACTGTAGGCTAGGGATGAGCACTAACCAAACCATGTATAATGATTCATGCTAAATATGGACAATTCACGGTTTGTTCCAAACCGGTTCATCTGATCCCACAGCACTCAAATGCAAAAACTAAACGGCATTTTTCTTGGCATGGCATTTGGTTCACGTTTGGTTCATCGTTCCAGACAGCTAGACATGATTCCCCGACCCCCTGTGCTTCTAGTCAATTTTCAGTAAAACTGACCAGATGGGAGCACCTGCTTAGGGGGGCTGTGGCTGGAGAGTTTGCCATGTGTTTGGTGTCTGTAGCTCACAGGGAGGCCATTCTGCACCTTCCCGAATGAACCAATGAACTATGAATTATTTGGGAAATTGAAAAAAAAAATAACATGAACTGAACCACCGAATCAGGCAATCCAACAAACCATGAAACGAAACGAACCACCATTTTTGCATTCCATGCCCATCTCTAGTGCAGACTGACTGTTGAAAATGTAGCTTGACATCTTGTTCTTTAACAGCATATTCAAATCCTGCTTTGTCTGGATAAAGCTTTCCATTTGCCACCCTTTTTTGTTTAGAAACCCGTATATACACAAATCAGTTCACTGCTGTATTAGCTGGGGGGGGGGGTGGGATTTCTCCCTAGCACAAGACTTGTGATGAAGCACAAGTCTCCAGAGAGACAGGGCTGGGCAATTTGGCTCAAGGAGCCCATTCAGTGATCAAGGGTGAAACGGCAACTGTTGAAGTAACCTTAAAGCAACCCCCTTGTTCAGCATTGCTTTTCTAGCTGTTTTCCCTGCCACCTGCCCTTGGTTTACAATATGGGACCCGGGAATTGTTCACACAGACCTGGTTTGTTGCCCTGGTTGTTAATGGTGTTAATGGTGAAGATCAAAAGTTTTTGGGGTGGCTGCACATAGTGAGTGGGGAGCTCATTAATTAGATGGTGGAGGTGGGGGCTATCAAGTGGAAAGGACCCACAGATGGCATTTTGCTGAGCATACTCCAACACATGAAACTGATCCTACCTTTACTTATGTATACACATTTATATGAATAAAGGTGTGCCCAAGGCTAAAGCTGTGTGGTCTGAGACGTTATCTAACATTGCTGTTAACAAAACCCCAAATAACATTAGTTTTGGCACAACTATATTGTTTGTTAGGGTTTGTAGAATCTTTCGGGCTCAAGTGCCGTGTTCTACTGGAGAAAGTTTTTCTTCCAGACGTTTCGTTCTCGGCTGCGGAGAACATCTTCAGTGGCGTTGCAGCCGGAGCAGGCGCTCTGACCTTCTTGGCTGCTGTGCATTGAGTGGGGCCAGGGCTGCTGAAGGTCAGAGCGCCTGCTCTGGCTGCAACGCCACTGAGGATGTTCTCCGCAGCCGAGAATGAAACGTCTGGAAGAAAAATTTTCTCCAGTAGAACACGGCACTTGAGCCCGAAAGATTCTACAAACCCTAATGATGTTACCAGCCGTGAAAACCTGAAATCTTTGATATATTGTTTGTGTATATATTTCAGAGCAAGGTTAAAGCTTTACATTGCCTAGGTTTTGATTACATTACGGAACAATCATGTTTATTTCCCTCTTTCCTCAATTCAGACCATTTCTACATGTCATAATCTCTGCATCAGTTTTCTTAGATCATCTGATTTTGCTATTTTTTCAGCACTAGTTTGGCAGCTCCAGGAGTAGCTTCAGACCGAGTTACCTGTTAATTCAAAATATTTGGATCCACTTTTTTCCATGTCCCCTCTCCCCTTCAGGCATAGACTTGCACTTTTCCACTGTGAAATTCCCAAATTTTGTTTTAGCTACCTTTTTGTGGTATCATCATTGCCTTGACAATCCACTCACCTCTCTTCATTCCCCCATATAATTAACTATTCAATTTTTAAAAATTGTTTTATTATTATGTTACTGCATTATAATACAGGAACATAAAAAGCAGTGCAGTATGGTTCCGAGTTTCATGAAGCCCTGCAATGTTTACTTTTTTGTGTGTGGAATTGCTCATTCTCAATCATATTCTTTGTTACTCATGATATTTTTCACTGAATGTTTTTCCTTCCCTTCCTTTCCATTAATTAATTAATGTCTTTTGTGGTTGATTTTTGTGGGTGATTTTTCTTGTCTAGCGTTGTATTGTTTCTTCCATTCCTCTTTTGGTCTTCACCAATCTCTTTTTGTATGTTTTTAATGGAAGTTCATGTTTGCAAACTTTTTAAAATAATTGAGGCTTAAGTTGTTCATTATTTGCAGTTCAAGTTCTTTACATTTTTTTTAAAAAAAGATTAAATGATTGTAATAATGCTGTTGTGTATTGTTGTATACTTTAGTGATTATAAGGTATATGTCATTTTCCTTATTAAGTTTTAGGAATTTTCATCAGCTATTTTGTTAGTTAGTGACTAAGGGGACGAGAATATCTTGAAATGGTGGCAATCATGCTGTTCCTTATGAATCTCAAAACAACAAAAAAGACCATGAAAACCCAAAGTATAAATAACATGGAGATGTATTATATCAACTATAAGATTATATCACAGTACAATCACAGTCCATGAATGATGAAATACAATTCCAGTACCGTAGATCACATTTTTTGTATGGAGCGCATTTGTGGGTCGAAGCTTGTGGAGAATCAATTGACTCCGTTCTGAATTATTTTCTTTGAAACATTGCTGGTGCTCTGAATTGCATCACTGGAGGGCAGGAATGGGTCTCAGATCCCTTGAAGCTCAGATTTGGGCTGCAACGTTTAGATTCTGGGTCAAGATTTTATTCTCCATGAAGTCAAACGGATACTTACATCTATTGCAAGCAGATTCTTATCAAAGTTCAAGATCAAATGGGTTGAAAGTTGTCTCTGGACTCTAGGAATTTCCTCTTATGATCTGAAAGAACAAGGGCCTTCAGCAGCTCTTCCTGCAATCTTAAATTGTCTGGAAAAACTGGATACTAGACATACCATGATAAGAGCACACAGAGTGTGCTGACCTTTATACTTTGGTCTAATGCTGCCACAGTCTCTTTCAGCTTATTTTGATTTCCTGACAGTTCCATGCTGGCTAGATTGAATGCCATTCTGTCAGGGGAGCTATCAGGATGCTTTTACAAGGTGCCGTTGGTCCTTTTCACATTACTTTTATATTCCGGATGGTATCAGTCATTGGGCTGGTTCTGAGTAAAGCGATACAGGGACAGGTCTTTCACACAGCTAATTACCTTCCATTAAGATTTTGAAGTGATTTGGCCATTTCAGAAGTGCCACTTCCTATTCCCACTCACCCTTGATCTTCTTTCTTTAGTCTTTGGTGGGTTTTGTGTGTGTGTGTGTGTGTGTGTGTGTGAAGGCTGTAAGAGGATCTCTGAGACAATAAAAAGGCGGAGCAATTTATCGCCATGGCGATCCCTTAAACAATCTGCCTCATTTGCAATCTCCCCTCCCCAGCCTTTGATTGCAGCAGAGAAACAGAAAGAAGAGGGGGAAAATCCACTTTCTTTCTCTCTCTTTTGGGAAGAGTGTGTGTGTGTGGGGGGGACAACCACACACATGCACACAGCTGAAGATCTCTGCACAGGCTAACAGGGTGAGAAGGGGAAGCAGCATTACAGGAAGCAGTGAGAAAAAGGGCACGGAAAACCAATCACAAGAGAAGGCACTATGGGGCATTTTACACAGCCCACCATAGCGATCCAGAACTGGAAGATGCAATTGAAAACGGAAGAGAGCAGTTTTCAGCTAAAAACGCTTCAGGCACGCCTCCTGAACGGGACACAACAAGCAGGATGGTCTGAAAAGGTAGAAATAAGCCAGCAGCAGCCAGTTATTAAAACAGATCTGTCTGAAATGTCAAAAATATCCCATTAGTGACCAGTTCCTGAAGTGGAATATACAGGCTGTCTGAAAAGCTTCTTAGTCTGAGTGAGTGTGACAATGTGGTTCTGGCCGTGCAGACACCCTTCAGCGCAACCTGCTTAATGTGTCAAGAGATGCGTGAATAAAACCTTCGATTCAGAACTCCAGATGTGAATTGGATAATCTGAGGTTTCTTTTAGCAGCGGTGGATTTTAATATTACTGTGGCAGTTGCCGAGTTTCTTTCTCAGTCGATTAAGATTTAAAAGTATTAAATCTTTATGTTATATAAATACATATATTGATACATTTCTCATATCTTTTGTCTTAATGTGACACTGTTCAGAGCCAAAACGACTGTAAGAGCAGTATCATTAAAGGTGTTGTTGATGATGATGATGATGAAGAAGAAGAAAATTTCTAAACTGTCCTCCCCCAGAGGGCTCAGGGAGTGTACAACATATTTAAATAGGATTCAATTAAAACAGTGGTCCCCCAACCTTTTTGGCACCAGGGACTGGTTTTATGGAAGACATTTTTTCTATGGACCGGTGGGGAGGGGGTGCTGGGGGTTTTGCCACCCCGGCTGCCCCCCCCCACGCCACATACCTGCTCCCTACAGGGGTCTTTATATTCGCTTACGGAGTGGGCGACATATTAATCTAAAGTAAATAAACAAAAATAAATGAGGGGGAGACTGGGGTTGTTGCTGCCTCCCCCTTCCATTTAAGGAAAAGAAAAGAAAAGGTGCAAGTACCAGTCGTTTCCGACTCTGGGGTGATGTTGCTTTCGCAATGTTTTCACGGCAGACTTTTTACGGGGTGGTTTGCCATTGCCTTCCCCAGTCATCTACACTTTCCCCCCAGCAAGCTGGGTACTCATTTGACCGACCTCAGAAGGATGGAAGGCTGAGTAAACCTGAGCCGGCTACCTGAACCCAGTTTCCGCAGGGTTCGAACTCAGGTCGTGAGCAGAGAGTTCAGACTGCAGTACTGCAGCTTTGCCACTCTGCACCATGGGGTTCTTTAAACAAATTTATACAGATCTACTAACCCCTCTGCTGATTTGATCAATGAATTTCTTCAATTATATGGTGCTCCCAACTCCTTATCAGATGAAAACAAAAGTTTTATGGACTGCCCAATTGAGGCAATTAAAACAATGAAAGCCAACAAAGCACCAGGCTTAGATGAATTTACATCCAAGTTTTACAAATCTCTTCAAATTCCATTAATACCTCATTTAGTAAAAGAATCTGGATCAATACCCAACTCATGGCAGACTGCTAAAATCAAAATCATTCTGAAACCTGACAGAGATCATGCAGACCCCAGATCATACCATCCAATCTCTTTAATGAACTCAGATTATAAACTGTTTACTAGCATTTTGACAAAATGCCTGCAGCAAATTATTGGACAATATATATCTATAAAACAAACAGGGTTTATTCCTTTAAGAGACATGACAGACAATATTCACCAATTAGTTAGTACTTTATTTCATTGTTGCCAGAGAAATACTCCAAATTCATGCTTATTGGCATTAGATATTGAAAAGGCCTTTGATACTGTTGAGCCCACATATCTTCACTCAGTGTTAAACTTAATGAATTTTGGTCCAAACTTTTGTAGCACAATTAAAGCACTCTATAGCTCTCCCACTGCAATGCTTAGAATTAATGATTTAAACTCTTCTTTTTTTCCATTGTCAAAAGGCACTTGCAAGGATCTTCACTCTCCCCCTTGTTGTTTGTGATAGCCATAGAACCTTAACCGAATGCACTTAGGAAAGACACAGTGATCCATGGAATTCCTGTAGGTAAACAAGAAGTGAAAATAAATCTTTTTGCAGACTATATGGTTAAGTTTGTTACAAATTCTACCATATCTCTTTCTCGAATTCATAATTTACTGTTGCATTTTAATAAAGTAGCAGATCTAGCAATTAATCAAGACAAAACACTATTACATCCAATAAATTTAGCTCCTGAATCGGAAAAAATATATTAAAACAAATACAAATGGGTTACTATCAAATGGAAATATCTAGGTATTCAGGTCCCTCTCGACTTAGAAAATCTTCTAAAATATAATAATTTGGAAATAACATCATTTATGACATCTCTTACCCAACATTAGTCATCAAAGATGCTTTCTCTTCTTGAATGTATTTTACTTGTGAAAATGGTGCTATTGCAAAAAAAAAAAAAAAATTCAGAGTCCTTCCAATAGATATAGATATATCTTTATTTTTAATTTAAAAAATGGCAATCTATAATTAATTCCTTCATATATTCTAACAAAAAACCTAGGTTACAATTCAATACGATCAGGAAGCCATATAAATCTGGTGGACTAGCCGCACCTGACCTGAGATGCTACTATGAGGCAATTCTTTTAACTAATCTAGTTACATTTTACAGATGCTCACATAAAGCAGAATGGAAAGCATTAGATGAAACTAATCTCTATCCATTCACGCACATACTATGGCATAGTTAGTGCAGGCATAACTCAAGTCATCTCAACCCTTTTTTATGTGCCTTATTCAAAACATTGTATAGAGTGAGAAAGCACATATCCCCTCCATCTTCTTTGTTAACAAGTTTTGTACATAATAAAGATTTCTTACTGGGAAACAAGTCAGAAAATTTTAAAGTGTGTAAAGAAGATAAGCTTACAAAGTTCACTAATGTTATCTCAAAAAGGTTATATAAAACCCAAACTCCAACTAGAACAAGAATCGGGACATTCTCTCCCATGGTTCAAACACTTTCAGCTATGAAGCTTTCTTAATTCAAGTCACATTAAACCTCCCCCCTCTCTCGGCTTGGCTTCGCGAACGAAGATTTAAGAAGGGTGCAATAGTCCACGTTTGCTGCAGGCTCGCTGGTGGCTGACAAGACCAATGCGGGACAGGCAGATCCGGCCACAGTGGCTGCAGGGAAAAGTCTGATTTAGGGTTGGTGCTGTAGCAGTGCGATTCTTCCTCAATCTCCTTTTGTCCTCAAGACCAGCTATGCGTGCATTCTCAAAGGAAGAGACAGCCTGGTGGATGGTGTGCCTCCATGCTTTGCGATCTGAGGCTAGGTCAGACCACTGGTGATGGTTGATGTGACAGGTGCTAAGGGATTTCTTCAAGGAGTCCTTGTACCTCTTCTTTGGTGCCCCTCTATTTCGATGGCCGGTGGAGAGTTCGCCATACAGGGCAATCTTGGGAAGGCGGTGGTTTTCCATCCTAGAAATATGCCCTGCCCAGCGCAGCTGCGTCTTCAACAGCAGTGCCTCGATGCTGGTAACCTCTGCCCGCTTGAGGACTTCAGTGTTGGTCACAAAGTCACTCCAGTGGATGTTGAGGATGGTGCGAAGGCAGCGCTGATGAAAGCGCTCAAGGAGTCGCAGGTGATGACGGTATAAAACCCACGATTCGGAGCCATAGATGAGGGTTGTCATCACAACCGCTTTGTAAACATTGATCTTTGTGCCTTTTTTCAGATGCTTGTTGCTCCACACTCTTTTGTGCAGTCGGCCAAATGCACGGTTTGCCTTTGCCAGCCTGTTGTCAATCTCCTTGTCGATCTTGGCATCTGAGGAGATGATGCACCCCAGGTAGCTGAACTGCTGGACTGTCTTCAGAACTGATTCACCCACAGTGATGCAGGGAGGGTGATAATCTTCCTGGGGTGCAGGCTGGTGGAGAACTTCTGTCTTCTTCAGACTAACTTCTAGGCCGAATAGCTTGGCAGCCTCTGCAAAGCAGGACGTCATATGCTGCAGAGCTGATACCGAGTGGGAGACGAGTGCAGCATCATCAGCAAACAGTAGCTCTCGGATGAGTTTTTCCATTGTCTTGGAGTGTGCCTTTAGTCGCCTCAGGTTGAACAGGCTGCCATCGGTGCGATAGAGGATGTAGACACCATCGTCCTCACTACATTTGAAACCTCCACTACATTTGAAACTTTCCCCATTTGAGAGAATACTATATTTTGATTCAATCCCGGTATAATCTGTAAACTACTAGTAGGGCAATGTTCAAACTTCCCTCCTTCCTGCCAATCAACATGGAACAAAGACTTGATTGACCTCTAATGGAGGAACAATGGTCCCAGGTCTGACAATTGACCGCACTGACCTCAACATCCTTAAATATTCCGCTCCAAGAATATAAAGTAATATCAAGATGGTAACTTCCACCTTCCAGACTATCTCACATGGATATTTCTCCCAACTGTGTTAAGGCATGTGGTAGTATTGGCACTTACTATCATAATTGGTGACTAAGAATTTTGGAAAACTCTTCAAATTAAGGATATTACAAATATCAATATATCTCTCATGCCCCAATTTATACTTTTGAACGTTTGGGAAGATATTGCAATTCCTAAACTTAAGTTGGGTTGATATCATTGATGTTTATGGCGGCTAAATATGTCATTGCTCTTAAGTGGACAGCACAAGACCCTCCCTCATTACACCAATGGAACAACAAATTTCGAGAGTATTTTTATTAGAAAAAAAATAACAGAAATTCAGACGGTCTCCTCAAATCCACTTTATCAGAACACATTAAGAGAAAAATGGATGCCTTACCTAAATTGGAGATTAAATCTTCCAAATACCTCAATTGCAACCAGCCAATTTGATACTCTATCAATGTTAATGTACCATTGAATGGCTAAACCCTAGTTAAGAGTAGGTTGTTTTTATAAGATGGTAATATAGAATTATATATTGCGGTAATACCATATATTCTATTTATCACTATTTTAGTTGTTGTGAAACTGAATATTGGTAGCAGTGAAATATTGTACTGATTTGAGCTTTTCACTGACTCTCATAAGCCTCTTTTTTCTTTATATGTAAACATTGATTCATGGATATGAGCCCTTTAACTTCTATTCTCCTATCTCTTTTTAGTTGTAACTTCTGTGTTGTTTAATAAAGGTTTGATTTAAAAAAAAAAAAGTCTCAGCAGCACGGGGAATGATGTTGGGATTCTCCTCAGCCCAAGCCTTGGTGGCACAGGTGCCAGCAGTGGGAGGATTGGTTGGAAGTTTGCTGGGGGCTCCTATATGGCCGAGGACCTGCCTACCTTAGGGACCGCCTCTCTCCATATATCCCCCAGAGAGCACTGAGATCTAGTTCTCAAAATCTTCTGAAAATCCCTGGACCAAGGGAGGCCAAACTGAAAACAACGAGGGAACAGGCCTTCTCAATAATGGCTCCCCACTGGTGGAATCAACTGCCAGAAGAGGTGCGAGCCCTGCGGGACTTTAATCAGTTCCTCAGGGCTTGTAAAACTGTCCTTTTTCAACTGGCCTATAAGATGGAATCCTGAAAGTGACATCTAACCATCTGGATATATTATATATACTGTACTATAGCACCTTTTAATTTGTAGTGGTTTTAATTAATTTATTTATCTAATGTGTTTTAATTGTATCTTATTGTATAATTGTATTTATTATAATCATGGTACACTCCATGTCTTGTGAGCCGCCCTGAGCCTGCCTCGGCAGGGAGGGCGGGATATAAATAAAAGATTATTATTATTATTATTATTATTATTATTATTATTATTATTATTATTATCATCATCATCATCATCAACTGGCATTGTTCCAAGTCTGGCTCAGGTACGAATCCAGATAGCCACTTATGGAGTAAGGGTGATTCTGTTGTCATTGCTGAAAGTGTGTTATGCTGCTTTTGCAGCAGCTTCCAAATGTACAAACCCTTGCCAAGCATTTTATGGTGGGCTACACCACCCATAGTGGCCATTTAGGAGCAAAGAAGGTAGTGGTCACCCTTGCCTACTGCAGGTAACTGCATTGGCAACTTAACTAACTTTTGGCTAGCAGCTTGTGACATGGTGGATGATTATACATTTACATTCTGAATACAACTTTGTTGGTCTTAAAGGTACTTCTTTTCTATGTTCTTCAGGGACATGGAAGAAGGCAGAGGCCTGCCACTGGCTCCAGCCACCTGGCTTGCAAATTCCTGAAACAGGAAGCACTGAGTTGTGATTCTGAAGGAAGTGGCAGAGAAAATGCTGGACCAGGACAAGCCTAACTGCATAGACTGCATAGAAGAATGAACCATGGATGCAAGTGTAGGAACAAAGGCACAAAAAGATACATGAAGGGGGAGAGAGTGACAGGAAGGTTTTTTCGGGAGATGATGCAGCAGAACATTAATGTCAAGATGGCCTCGGTGGATGTCCCGAAGAAACCTGACAAAGTTAGAGTCCAATAGAAGAAGAAGAAGAAGAAGATATTGGATTTATATCCCGCCCTCCACTCCAAAGAGTCTCAGAGCGGCTCACAATCTCCTTTCCCTTCCTCCCCCACAACAGACACCCTGTGAGGTGGGTGGGGCTGGAGAGGGCTCTCACAGTAGCTGCCCTTTCACGGACAACCTCTGCCAGAGCTATGGCTGACCCAAGGCCATGCCAGCAGGTGCAAGTGGAGGAGTGGGGAATCAAACCCGGTTCTCCCAGATAAGAGTCCGCACACTTAACCACTACACCAAACTGGCTCTCCAGACCAACTGGCTCTCTGGACCAATAGAGTCCAGACCAACAAAGTTTTATTCAGGGTGTGACCTTACATGTGCACGCACACTTTGTCAAACAGTATGGAATCAGATTTGTCTGTCCATATCTATATAAGGCAGAGGTTGAACAGCAAATTAGATACAAGCATACAATATAATGAAATGCATCAACAGATGCAAGCAGAAATAACAAGCTGAGTTCATAAGGTCGTTATAGTTTAGATTCAATTCCAGGAGAAAACAGGCAAATGTTTCAGTGTCTCAGAGTGTTAAGAACGTTCAGAGTGATTATATGACCCTGTTGTCACGTCCCCTTTCAAGTGTGAAGATAACTGATAGTATCTTTTTCTTAGTTGAGGTGTTGGTGTTATCTCCTCTGTTGCCAGACCAGAGGAATGCACTCCAAAATACCATTTCATTACAATTACAATTAGTATTCTGCTATTTCAAATAAGAAATACACTAAAATAAAAAGGATGCATAGTCCTTCTTAGTGGGAAAACAGATACAGGAATTGAATTAATTTAGCATATGTAGTGAGATTAAAGAAACAATGTCCTTACTGAGCCCTGGAGAGCTGTTTACAAGTGCTGTAATAATTTGTAATTCAGCTATTTCACTTTCCATCCTGTTCTTGAAGTTCCTTTGCAGTAAAGCAGCTACTTTGAGGTCACCCACTGAATGTCCTGGGAGGCTGAAGTGCTCAGTTACAGGTTTCTCAGTTTTGTGATTACTTTCTTGAGCTCTGGGAAAGAGTGGGAAAGGAGTGCTGCTGCAAGGCTGAGTGTTTGGCTTTCTAAACTGCTGGGGGAAGTTGCTGAGAGTCTGAGTTTGAGTGGTTGCTGGGGAACTGCTATTTGTTTGTTTTGAGTGGGCTGTAGGTAATTGTTGCTGATTGTAGGTGATTGTTGCTGATTGGGAGTGTCTGTGTTGCCTGGGGCAGACTGAGGCCCCACCCTCTTTGTATTATTAGGGTGCACCTTGCCAGAGGTGCAGCTAAAGGGTTCAAGCGGCAGTTGGTAGTGGAATTTACAGGGAAATCAAGACAAAGAATTTTTAAATGGATTGCAGCAGCATGGCTGGTGAGGGAGCAGAGGCAGTGATGTGTAAAGACTGTGGGATGTTTGTATTTCTACCTGAGCAGCAGCAATTATACTTGCAGCAAGTGTAAGTTAGTAACCCTGCTGGAGGAGAAGATACAGGGACTAGAGGCAAGATTGTCCACACAGGTGAGGATTTTCTTGACAAAACCCTTGAGGTGCTGCTTCCGGGTTTTGATCATGGAGGATTGAACTGCTCTTCAGCCGACAAGCAGATCAGAACCTCTGTTCTGGGCAGAGAAGGTGATCTTAACACCTGCTGCCTACCTCTTTCAGGCAGGGAGAGGGCCAAGATATGCTTATCAAGTTCTGAGGGGATTTACTTTGGCTGATGAGGAACTCCAGTGGGGTTTCTTTTTGACTTTCTATGCAGAATCACTGTCTGCCCAACCCTTCTCTGATCAGTTTCGGACCAGCAAACCTTCATACTAATTGGCAATAAGTGCATCAGAAATAAGTAGGGCCTTGCCCCCCTCATAGCAATGTGATCTAAACAGCAGCTCATTACTTCAAGTGCTCCAAAGAAGGCCACCAAAGTGGCCACAGAAAACAGCTAACCTCCCAAGGAGAAGAGCAAATTGCATTTAAAAACTCAACCAGAGTCCTAATGATCTCTGCTATAAAAGGGTGCCTCCTGCCCACCTGGGCTGAAGTTTCCCTTGCCCATCCCTCAAGCATACATCGAATCCTAAAGTCCCCTGTAAATTCCTCTAAGGCATGTGCTTTAGAATAGAAAGACATTGCTGAGAAGTAGCCTTTCAACATCCAAACTACTAGGTTCCTCCTTCTTAAAGCCACAGCAAATTGTAAAAGTTGACTAACAGGGACAGGTCACTCTTCCACCATACCTTGACTAGCTTGGAACTTACAAAACTCTATAAGGTACCTATGGTAAGAAGCCCTTGCATCTGGTGCTAGGGATGCTTCAACTGCCCACATTACTTCTCCTTGCCAAGATTCCAGAGAGCCTGTTGCATAGCCTCTGGCTCCAAGTTCGCGTGCAGAGCCAGCTCTCTGAATTGGCACTCCTGAAAGTGAGACAATGCATCTACTATGTTGTTAACTCCAGGCATATGCTTGCCTAAGAACAGTATTTTATGGTGCAGACACTGCAAAACAAAAACAAGCTGCATAACCATGTATGAATAAAAAGTCAACCTATTAACAACCTGAACCACCTCCTGATTATCACACCAAAACTTTACAACCTTGGTTCTTAAGACTGAAGTGCTGAAAGTGAACTACAACTACCAATGGGAAAATTTCCAAAAAAAGTTTAATCTTTGGTGAGACCTGCCTCGATCCAATCACTGGGCCAGCATTCGTCACATCCCTAACACTAAAGAAGATAACCCCACACTACCTGAGGCATGCAAAGGTATCTGAAGAGAAGCCTCCTACACCAAAAGGACACTCCATTAAGCTCAGACAAAAACTCAAACCACATATGGAGATCTCAATTCCATTCTCAAACACTCAATTCCACATATGGAGATCTCAATTCAATTCTCAAAAACTCAATTCCACGTATGGAAACCACATATGGATGCCCCCAGGGACTCTAATCCTGTGGTGTAGACTATGAACTCCCCTAAGGCAATCAGAAACCCTACAAATGAAGGTCCTTCCTGGGACCACCACCCTGCAGGCAAAATTCAAATGCCCTAGTAGTACCTGCCATTCATGAAGGGTGAGGCTCTTCCTGGTACAGGCCTGGCTAACTAGATTACCTAGCTCATTAACTTTATCCCTAGGCAAAGCATAAAGATCCCTCTCTGAATCAATTAGGATACTGAAAAAAGTAAGAGCCGTGGTGGGAACTTCCATCTTCTCCTTAGCCGCCCATCCTTCTGCAACAGTGTGGAAGTTCTCCATAAAAGCCCTAGACACCGAAGACCCTGTCCTCCCTGCAAAGAGGAGATTGTCCAAATAATGTGGCATACTATTTGTGACTGCTCACTGTCAACGCCCACTGAACCGAACTTCTTAAAAACTGCACATGACATCCCATAGATAGTGCCGTATCAAAATAAATAAAACCACCAAATGTCAAATCTAACAGATCAAAATCACTGGGGAATATCAGGAGCAGCTGAAAAGCTGATTTATGTCACACTTACCCATTGGTGCACCCAGCTACAGGGTGCCACCATAGCAACTGCTTTATCAAAAGAAGTATAGTGCCCTGAAGTCCAGGATGCTGTCATTGACGAAATCACCATGTGAGTAAGGTAAATGGTGTATTAACCAATATTCTCCCGGCAATATTTTAGGAACCACTCCCTATGGGGAATCCTCAATATCAGCATGGGAAGCTCACAGAATGGTACAGGAACCCTACTGTCCTTGAGGTCCTTATATATTTTCTGTTGTACTATGTGCTCCAAAACTTTAACTGATCTCAGATTTTTGGCCATTCCATGCTTCCTCAAGCCTTCAAATGGGATATCTAACCCTTTCCTAAACTCGTTCTTCAAATAAGCCATGTCTTGTTTCCATGGGTAGAGACATAACAGCTTGTTCAATGCCTCAACCGTGATGGGGCTGTGCACCCATCTCAGAGGCACCACTAGCAGTCTTCTTTGGGCCTCCTGAGTCACTGTCTTCCTGCTGATTTCCTGACCCTTTTGTACATGCTGTGGCTGAGTGGTAGCCCCCCTCAGACACTATAAAAGTGCTTGAACTTGCACTTTCCTGCAGTGTTCAATTCCAAATAGATAAGGTGAGTTGAACCCACTGCTTTTGGAGCAGATCCTTGTCCAAGTTCATTGAACCACCAGGTTGGCATGAGCCACCAGGACACAGAGCCCTGAGATCACCATTGCAGAGCCCATGCCTTGGGACCAAAGGATCCATAGCTCCATGTGACCTAAACATTTTGTCAATGGCAGTCAAGCCAGTCCCAAATACCCCTATAGGTTCTATGAATAAGGTTCTGATATCTAACCAAAGCAGGGCCATATTCTGGCTGCACCTCCATTACCACACCTCTTTTTTTTTTTTGTTCAGGCTGACAACCAATTTGCAAAGTTCTTATCCACCTTCCTACGCTTGATTTTTTCAACCTCCTTGGGATCATCCCTCATGCCTTTCTTCACTTCCATGTCCTGAAACAACAGCACAAACAAATCCACATATTTTCCATGCCAAATCTTAATCTTGGTGGCTGACAAAAGATGATCCCCCAAAGGAAGGAATCATTCCATGTATGCATATGGAAGGCTAGCTGCCAGGTTCAGTTGATCTCAAGTCCACCAAGGAACCTAGCCCACAGCCCCATACGGTAAGCCTCACCCCATGTCTGATCTGGTGCCTCTCCAAATTTGACCTACCAGATTCAGCCTCTACAAGCTGGGTTGGGCTCTCAAGAGGCACATGTCAGCTTGTGGTTGTCTTTGACCCCACTCTTGTGCCATTCCGTTCCAACCTAAGTCACCCTTAGGTGGCAAGCAGGTAGATGATTTCCCCTCTGCAACCACCTGCTCCTCCTAATGCCTCCTGCTCTCTTTACATTCACCAGCCATCACAACTCCTTCTAAGTCCTTTAAGACTGGATGTTTCCATGCTGGTGGTGATGACACAGCTGCTTTGTCCTCTTCATCCATTTTGAACAACCTGGCGGAGAGATCTCTTAATAACTGAGTCTGGGTGGACAACCGGGTCCTCCTGCCACCTACCCCTGTTCCACTATCAGAGTGCTTCTCTTTCTTGGCTCTCTCTCTCTGTATTGTGGGATCCAAGCCAACATCCACATCTTTTTTAAAATGCGAGAATAGTGGATTGCTACGAGATCTGTCTACTCCAGAAAAATGTCATAAAATGTGGCACGCCAAAATTCAGGGACATCTTTGGAAGGGAAGAATGTCACAACCATCCCTCATTTCAGGCACTGGAAAGAATATATACTTCTCCGAACATTTCTTGCAATGTTCTTTGCAGCAAGGGAAAGAAGAAGCACAATTCCTTGTTAGGTACACATTGGCTGTGTTTCCTAAACCTGCTCCTTGGGAAAACGCAGATGCATCAAACAAAATGTGTGTTTGTTTAGGGATGGATTATTTTTTTAACACCATCACTTTTAATTGTTTCCTCGGCTGTAATGAAATAAGATAATGAGTTTTTCATTGTTCACTAATTGTCTGCTAAAGATGAGACGCAGTCAGACAACTGTAAATTGCTGCTTTACTGTAATGTGTGGATATTTCCGTGCAAATAGTCACAAATACATCTGTTCCCGCACAAAAAAATTGTTTTGTTATGAAAATAAGCTGACGTAGGGAGCAATTAAAAATAACCACGATGGCTTTTGTTCATTAGAGTTTGGTGGATTGTTAGAGCTGTTGTTGACATCCCAGAAATATTCCTCATCACAAAGCCAAGAAAAAGTCATACAAAATTGCAGGTTCTTCTCTCTTGATATTGTGCTGAGCGTTGTTTCTTTGAATATAAGAGTCAGAATTTAAGCTGTAGAATGTAAATCACAATAAAGTACAAAATAATGCAAACAGTAAGCTTTGTGCTAAAGTTGAAAATTCTGAAAGTGGCCTATGAATCCAATATCATTATACAATTCCCAAAGCATGTAAGTTTGCTTTTCATCTAGGGATGGAAAATTCTTATAGAGCCAGTTTGGTGTAGTGGTTAAGTGTGCGGACTCTTATCTGGGAGAACCGGGTTTGATTCCCCACTCCTCCACTTGCACCTGCTGGAATGGCCTTGGGTCAGCCATAGCTCTGGCAGAGGTTGTCCTTGAAAGGGCAGCTGCTGTGAGAGCCCTCTCCAGCCCCACCCACCTCACAGGGTGTCTTTTGTGGGGGAGGAAGGTAAAGGAGATTGTGAGCCGCTCTGAGACTCTTCGGAGTGGAGGGCGGGATAGAAATCCAATATCATCATCTTCTTCTTCTTCTTCTTCTTCTTCTTCTTCTTCTTCTTCTTCTTCTTCTTCTTCTTCTTCTTCTTCTTCTTCTTTATAGTTGGGGTAACCACATGTTTTGAGAATTTTTGGACTAGCTTTCTATGTGGGGGCATGGCCTAGTATGTAAATGAGTTCCTGGGGGACAGTATTGTTCTCTGAT
This sequence comes from Heteronotia binoei, assembly GCF_032191835.1. Taxonomy (NCBI): domain Eukaryota; kingdom Metazoa; phylum Chordata; class Lepidosauria; order Squamata; family Gekkonidae; genus Heteronotia; species Heteronotia binoei. Next base: position 23,486 of record NW_026800430.1, read on the forward strand.
TCCCAGAGGAACAGAGTGGGGGAAGCAAGGATAGATCCTTCTCCATATGTTTCTTGCACTGTCACTTCATAAGAGCCAACACTTTTTATCTTGATTCAATATATAAACTAGATAAATGTTTAGTATTACAATGCTCCTCTTGGATGCACACCTTAATGTGGTGAGGGGGGTTGTGTGTATATCAGCAAAACTGAGAACAATACTTCAGAAAGTCTAGATTCTGTTAAGAATCTAAACTCCTAGAAGAGTCACTAGAGGTAGAATGGTCACAGCTGAGACAGGGATAAATGGCCATGTCAGCAGAAGAAAACACAGTTCTAATGGTCATGGGAGGAAAATCCTTGAAGGGTAGCTTCTGGGCAGCAGCAATAGTGGAAAGTGACACTAACAGAAAATGCATCAGCAGTAACACTTCAGCTAACCTTGGTGAGTACTGCGTAGAGGAAGGCAATAGTAAACTACTTCTGATCATCTCATATCTTGAACTTCCTATCAGGAGACAATCCAAAACCAATAATCTGAAGAAAAATGTCAAAACATTAATAGTACCAAAATGCAATTTAAACAACATTATTTAAGAGATTACAGGTCATGTAAAGAACAGATCTGCATTACTAAATTCAAGTGAATGTGGACTGGAAGAACTATGGTTGAAACCAGAGGAAGAATGCACACCAACAAAAAAAGAAAAAGAAAAAAACCTTAATGAAACTTTTTAAATTGCTAAATACAGAAGCAAAGGTAAAAGTTGACAGAAATGAAATCAGAACTCTAAAAGCAGCATTCCTGAGACTGGAACTCACCAAGAGAAAATGGGTATCAATAGAAATATTGCAAGCCACAAAAATGGAGTCCATCAAAATCTTAACAAAAATATTCCAACTATTACAGAAAACAAAACAATGGCCCACAGATTGAAAATGCTCAATCTACATTCTCGTTCTGAAAAAAAAGAGAGATGCCAAAGACTGCAGCAACTAATAATTAATCATCACATTAATTTCTCACAGGAGTAAAGTGCTGTTCAAAATCTTATAGCAAAGATGGTTACCATATGTGGAATGAGAAATGACATATGTTGAAACTTGATTTAGAAAAACAAGATGCTCTGAAGTTCATATTCAAAATTTGCATTGGGTACTGGATCATACAAGAGAATTTCAAAAGAAAATCAGGCCGATTCTGCAAAGGAGCTTGCACCACCATAAGTCTCCACATGTACCCCCATCTAGTGATTTGTTGTTAGTAATGCTTTCTAAGGCCCATTGACTATGCTAAAGCCTTTGATTGTGTGGATCACAACAAACTGTGGCAAGTCCTTAAAGAGATGGGAGTATCAGACCACCTCACATGTCTCCTGAGAAACCTGTATAAGGATCAAGAAGCAATGGTCAGAATGGGATATGGAACAACTGTTTGGTTTAGAACAGGAAAAGGAGTTCTACAAGGATGTATATTATCACCTTGCTTTTTTAATTTATATGCAGAGTACATCAGGCAGAATGCTGGCCTGGATGAAGCACAAGCCGGAATTAAGATTGCCGGGAAAAACATTAACAACCTCAGATATGCAGATGATACCACTCTAATGGCAGAAAGTGAGGAGGACCTAAAGAACCTCTTGTTGAGGGTGAAAAAGGAGAGCACAAAAGTTGGTTTGAAACTCAACATAAAAAAAACTAAGATCATGGCATCCGGCCCCATCATACCTTGGCAAGTAGAAGGAAAGACATGGAAGTCATGACAGACTTCACATTTCTGGGATCAAAGATTACTGCAGATGGTGACTATAGCCATGAAATTAAAAGACGTTTGCTCCTTGGGAGGACAGCTATGGTGAACCTAGGCAGTATTATAAAAAGTAGAGACATCACCCTGCCAACGAAAGTCCATATAGTCAAAACGATTGTATTCCCAGTAGTAATGTATGGCTGTGAGAGCTGGACCATAAGGAAGGCCGAGCGCAGAAGAATAGATGCTTTTGAGCTGTGGTGCTGGAGAAGAATCTTGAGAGTCCCTTGAATTGCAAGAAGATCCAATCAGTCAGTCCTAAGGGAAATCAACCCTGACTGCTCCCTGGAAGGTCAGATGCTGAAGCTGAAGCTCAAATACTTTGGCCACCAAATGAGAAGGGAGCATTCACTGGAGAAGATCCTGATGCTGGGAAAGACAGAAGGCAAAAGAAGAAAGGGACGACAAAAGATGAGATGGCTGGACAGTGTTACTGATGTAACAAACACGAATTTGAGCAGACTTCGGAGGATGGTGGAAGACAGGAGGGCCTGGCGTGACTTTGTCCATGGGGTCGCAAAGAGTTGGACTCGACTGTGCGACTGAACAACAACAACAATGACAAAAGTGATTAATTCCCCACTGGTTTATGCACAGCAGGGTCTTCCCTTCACTCTGCATTTTTTGAATCCTGCTTTGGCCAGAAGTTTTTCTTTGTTGCACCTCTGAACTCTGGGCTTTAAGTGGGGAATTCCTCCATTTGTGCCTAAACTCTTGTTTGCATAAGTTACATCACAACTGCTCCCTTTCTTCCATGCCCACTACTCCCATGCAGCCACCAACATTATCAAGTCACTGTGGGAATTTCTCCTTTTTAAAAAAAGAGAATCATTCGTGTTATTGCCTAATGAATGCAAACAAGAGCAACGTGTGTTTGACAAGTTTCAAGAAGTTCCTTCAGCAGCGCAGAATGTTAAGAACATAAGAGAAGCCATGTTGGATCAGGCCAATGGCTCATCCAGTCCAACACTCTGTATCACGCAGTGGCCAAAAATTTATACACACACACACACACACACACACTGTGGCTAATAGCCACTGATGGACCTCTGCTCCATATTTTTAATCTAACCCCCTCTTGAAGCTGGCTATGCTTGTAGCCGCCACCACCTCCTGTGGCAGTGAATTCCACATGTTAATCACCCTTTGGGTGAAGAAGTACCTCCTTTTATCCGTTCTAACCCGACGTTGTAAACACAAGTTATGAAGCTAGAAGATGCACCAGACAGCTTACATCCCCCCGCCATAGTCTTTCACTAGGAAAAAAGCTGTCATAAAAGGCTCTATTTTTAGAAAAATATTTTTTTATTGTGTAAGAATCCAATTCTGTTCTTCGGGGTGGGGGGGGGGTGGAAACTGAGCTGGTTTGCTTGCAGTACGCAGGCAATTCAGTTCAGTTCAGTTCAATTCAGTTCAGTTTATTATTACAATCATTGTCCAGAACATTTTAGTACACAGGCAAGTTTATTCTCATAAAAAGAGTGACGCTTCTGTGGTGTGGTGGGTAGAGCATCAGTGTAGTAAACAAATGGTCCAGGGTTCAAGCTGCAGAAAAGCTGAATTGCTTTTCTTCTAATGGACATTTAAAAAAAAAAAAAAGCTTCAACCTTGTGCCTTATTTACACGAATAAACATGAATAACCTTCCCTATGTCGACAAGGCACCAAGATTTACGTTTCTTTTTCTGTCCCCCCTCCACCCCCTCAGTTTGCCTTTTGAAATAGGTATTGAGCAACTAGATATTTAAAGAGCCAAGCAGGGAGGAGGGGAGATAGAAAAAGAACTTCAATCTTGGTGCCTTCTTGAAGCTTTTTTTTTAATGCCCATTTAAAGGGGGGAAATGGCTTCTTTAAGGCTTGAACCCTGGACTTTCTGTTTGCTAGACTGATGTCCTACCCACCATACCACAGGACCTTTGCTATTTCCATGTGTACTGTATGTGATTCAGTTCAGCCCCACCCCCCACCCCCTCAGAACTGTGTTGGGTTGTTACGTGATACAAATTATTTTTTCTAAAAATAGAGTCCTTTATGGCAGCACATTCCTAGTGAAAAGACTAAGGTGGGGGTGGAGGGTGTAAGCTTTCTGTTGCATCTTCTAGCTTCATAACTTGTGTTTGCAACAACATTCTGCTTGAAACTTGAAATCCTAACATGAAAACACATGCATTAAAAACTTTTTTTTAGTCATTGGGGAGGGAGTAATGAGAATGATGGGAAGGGCATGTGGCAAGAAACCTTGCTAGCAATGGAACTGTGGAATTCAATATGTGGAGCAAAACATGGCAAAAGGAACTATTGCAGAATCAATGATTCTACTATGATGCTCTTCAAAGCGCCGGGAATAAGAGGCAAGTGTCAGGTGTGGAAATGGCCTCAATGTATGTTTCATATATTACATCAAAACTTTGGGCTATATAGATCATTCAAAGCTATGGTTGGTTTTAAAAGAATTGGGTATGCCACAACATCTGATTGTTTTGATGTGCAACCTGTATTCTGGACAAAAGGCTACTGTTGGACAGAATATGAAGAAACGTAATTGTTTTCAATTGGCAAAGATGTATTTTACTTCCCTATTTCTTCAATCTATATTCAGAACATATCATAAGGAAAACTGGATTAGATTTATATGAAAGTGGAATGAGAATTGGTGGAAGGAACATTAACAGTTTGGGATATGTAGATGACACCACATTATTGGCAGAAAATAGTAAAGACTTGGAACAACTAGTGATAAAAGTTAAAGCAGAAAGTGCCAAAGTAGATTACAGATGAACATCAAAAAAGATTAAAGTAATGGCTACTGAGGAATTACAGAACTTTGAGGGTGACTATGAAGAAATTGAAATTATTAAAAGATTTCCTATTTCTTGGCTCCATCATCAACCAAAAGGGAGACTGCCACCAAGAAATCAAAAGAAGATTGAGACATTGAAGGGCAGCCATGAAGGAGCAAAAAAATATCCTTAAGTGTAAGGATGTGATGCTAGCAACCAAGATCAATATAATACCACAGTATTCCCAATGGGTGTGAAAGCTAGACAATGAAGAAAGATGACAAAAAGGAAGGAGGTTCCCTTAAAATGTAGAGTTGGAGAAGAGTTTTATGGATGCCAAAAAGACAAGTAAGTAGGTTTTATACCAAATGTAGCCCGAACTCTCTCTAGAAGCTAAAATGACCAATCTGAGACTCCCATACTTTGGTCACCAGAAGCAAAGGTAAAAGCTGACAGAAATGGAATCAGAACTCTAAATGCAGCATTCCTGAGACTGGCACTCAAAGCCATTGGGAGTCACTAGATAGACAAGAGTCACAAGAAAGACAATAATATTAGGAAAAGTTGAAGGCCGCAGGAAAGAGAAAGACCCAACATGAGATGGATAGGCACAGTCAAGAAAGCCATGGCTTTCAGTATGCAAGATCTGAACAAGGCTGTTAATGATAGGACTTTTCAGATGTCATTAGTTCATAAAGGCAAAAGTAAAGGTGCAAGCGCCAGTCATTTACGACTTTGGACTGATGTCCAGGCCCAACGCTAGGGGTTCTGGCGCCCCTAGGCTGAGGCTTGTTCCCCCCTACCCCTGGCTTCTTCTCATGTGCGATTTGCATGCGCAGCCCGATGACATCACCTAAGGTGATCTGCTGGCCCAGCCAGCTCCCTCTGAAGGAGGGGGGAGGGCTGGGCAAGGGGCGTACTGAGTGTTCTTGCTTGGCCCGCTCCTCACCCAGCCCTCCAACCTGCCCCCTTCAAAGGGAGCTGGCTGGGAAGCAGCCGCCCGTGTCCTCCTTCCTCCGTTCTGATTTGGAATGAAGCAAGAAGCACGTGGGTGGCCTCTGCCCAGCCAGCTGAGTCCCTCTGAAGGGGGCAGAAGGGCTGGGTGAGGAGTTGGCCACCCCTCACCCAGCCCTCCTGCCCAGCCCTCCTGCCCCCTTCCCAGCCAGCGCTGTCAATGCAAGTGGGAATGGGGATGGGGCGCCTGCCCCTGCCCTCTGCCCCCATGGCCAGGTGGCACCCCAGGTGGTCACCTACCTGGCCCACGCACTGGCCCTGGTGACATCGCATCATGATGTTTTCACGGCAGACATTTTTACAGGGTGGTTTGCCATTGCCTTCCCCAGTCATCTACACTCCCCCCCACACAAGCTGGGTACTAATTTTACTGACCTCAAAAGGATGGAAGGCTGATTCAACCTTGAGCCGGCTACCTGAACCCAGCTTCCACCAGGATCGAATTTAGGTCGTGAGCAGAGCTTAGGACTTCAGTACTGCAGCTTTACCACTCTGCACTATGGGGCTCCATTAATTCATAGGGTCACCATAATTTGAAAGTGGCTTGATGGAACTTAGCACACACACACATGCCACACATTCACAAACATGCACACCCACTCACACGGCAATCAGAGGTCAACTACTAGGGAGGGGGAAATGCTTGGAAATAAGTAGTTTCAAGGAAGGGGGGGGGGGGACTCCTGCTTCAGATGATCCAAGCTTTTGGCCCATAGGACTACTGACATCTGTGTTCTGGCCCAGATATGGGGTCACATATAGGATTTTTTTCTGTTGCCATCCTGGTATTTTAATTTATTTTTACTGATGTTTTAATTGGTAATTGTTTTTCTTGAGTGTAAGGTTTATATGCTGTTACCTGCCCCAAGCCCATTTTTGGGGAGGGCGAATTATAAATAAAAAATAAAAAATAAAAAATAAAAATAAATTTCAGTGTTAAGGTAAACATGGGCTGCTATTTACCCGAAGTGCAACTGTGCAAGCTGATATAAAGCAGAACACTGCCACTTGATCAGCTATAAAGCCAAAGTTACTAGATACAGCCTTTATCTTTTTATCTTTTAAAAATTAATGCTTAATTTAAACATTAGAAATGTTTAAGATAGGCAAGCTATGTTCCTGCCAGTTATTTTTTTTCCCAAATAAACGTTGACTTCCCACCTTATCATTACTGTGATATCCCAGCTGTGGTGGATGTGTCTGGATCTGGTGTCATCGAGATATCAAATGAAGTTCTTATTTATAGTCCAAAACCATCCAGATAAAAATGTACGTCTCACCTCATATCTGTCAAATGAGACTCATAATGAAATTTGGTACATCCTTCACATCCAGTGTGAAATCTTGTTCTTGCAAATTTATTTATTTCATTAATTTAATTATTTTAATAAAATCTTTATTAACATAGATGTTGGCATTTTGGTCCCCCATTTAGACCCCCATATAAAGCAGGAATCACTAGGGTAGTGGGGGGGATAGTTGTAAATTCCCTGCATTGTGCAGAAGGTTGGACTAGATGACCCTTGAGGTACCTTCAAGCTGTATGTGCCTCCTAAAAATTCTTAAAGCTCCCCTGATTTCTTCTGGGAGCCTACAGTAGGAATGGCCATGGAGAAGATATGGGCTCCAGCTGATACCTTGTGGGGTAGCCACTTGAGTACCACAGTTAGTTCATGTGGATATATTGGAGTTGATGCTTCTTTAAATATGTGGGTCCTTGGCCATGAAGGGTCTTCAAGGGCATAACTACAACCCTGAGTTGGACTTTAAAACAATGTGTAGCTGTTTAAAATAGGCAAGATATATTCCTGCCAGCTAGCCCTTGAAAATAATTAGGCTTCCGAACTTCCGGAGCTGGATCATGGAGAGTTAGGACGCTTCTCCAAAAGAGGAGTGGACCGGAGCCTTTGTTTTTGGGCAGAGAAGGTGATTTTAACGCCAACTGCCACAGGAGGTGGTGGCGGCCACAAGTATAGCCACCTTCAAGAGGGGTTTAGATAAAAATATGGAGCACAGGTCCATCAGTGGCTATTAGCCACAGTGTATGTGTGTATATAACATTTTTTGCCACTGTGTGACACAGAGTGTTGGACTTGATGGGCCGTTGGCCTGATCCAACATGGCTTCTCTTATGTTCTTATGTTCTTACTTTTCTCAGACAGGGAAAATGCCAAGACATGCCTTGGAAATTCTGAGGGAATTTACTTTGGCTGACGAGGAGTTCCAGCGGGGCTTCTCCAAGGCTTTGAAGAATCCACAGCAAAGGATTGCATTCCAGCATCTACAGAGGTTTCATCATGATTCAAGCCTTCTTTCGACTATTTTAGTATCTATTCATTTATCTTCAGCAAGGACGGTGTTAAAGAGGATATATTTGATCCCAAGGTAAGAAGATCATTATCTATCACTCTGGAACTAAAACAAGCTATTTGGGAAATAAGGACTAAAATTTGGAACTACAACTTTCTAAAGTTAAGAAGAAGGGAAGGGGGTAATTTTGGGACTATTAGGATCTAAGAAGCCAAGTTAAAAAGGCAAAAAAAACAACTTATGTTTGGAATACCTGCAGTTTCTGCAAAAACCCCCATCGTCACAGAGTTGCTGCACTGGAAGACGTCACAGGAAATGGTGTAAACATCGCGAGAATACCCAATCATAGAGAACGGGACTTCGTGGCAAGAAAAGCAGGAAGAAAAGCAGGAGGGAGCCATTGAAAGAAGGTCAAGTCTTCAACTTCCTGGATCCCTCTAGGACTAATTAATCATAGAAAAACTTTGGCGGCCATTAAAGGAAGGTCAAAAATTGAAAAATTGTTTGTAAAAAAGAATGGGACTTTAAAACTTGGTGGAGTCAGCAGATATTGTTATAATAAGGTGAAACACATTGGACTATATAATTAGAATTAATTTTGGTGGACCCAAAGAGAAAAGGAAAAAAAAGTTTTAAAAAGGAGCCAGGAAAAATCATGGACGCCATTTTGAATAAATTAACACTTTCAAAATTAATAGTTAAGCTCCTAGAATGGCGATTTTGGGCTCATTGGAAAGGGCATGTTTCAAGCTACCAAAATCTGGGTTTCAATTTTGAATTAAAGAGACCAACGTTGGAGCCTACATTTATAATGGGAGGACAGTAATGTATGAAAATAAGGGAGGACCGAAGAGATAAAGATGGCCAAAGTAAATGAACAACTTGAAGCCATGGAGGTCAGATTGGTCAAAGGGATGAAAGAATTAATAACTGAAAATATTAAAGAATTAAGAAAAGATCTTAAATCAAGTGCAGAAGCGGTGAAGACAGAAATTAAAAAAAGAAATTGAGGATCTCCAAAAAGACTCACAAGCAACATTAAATAAAGTGCATGTAGCTGAAAATAAAGTAAAAGATCAAGATTCCATGATTACTAAGTTGCAGGAGAAAGTAGTTCTGCAAGACTGTAAGATAATGGAGAACCAGGTACATCTGAGAGGAGTTCCTGAAAATGAAGAATTATAAATATTTATTTCATTTATTTAAAATGATTGTACTCCAGCATTCACTTCAAAAATAGCTTACAATATTTTTTTTAAAAAATATTGAAAGCAACATTAAACTTTGGTTACTTGTCAAAAAATGATCTATGCTCAAAAGGTGATACATAAATCCATATCACATCACTCAGCAAAAGCCCTCTTGAACCAAAGCTCCCTCTAAAATGTGGAGTCTTGTGAGCAAAAATTCTACTTTGCGAGCTACTGGCATGAAAGCTGTGAGCTACTGCATAAATTAGCTTGCTCTGGGGCCATTTGTCCTGAGCTAAGACAAAAATGTGTGAGCCAGAGGCTTAAAAATTGTGAGCTAGCTCACACAAACTCAGCTTAGAGGGAACACTGTCTGGAACAGAACTGGATTATAACTCCTTCTAAAGATTAACCCCCTCCCCCAAAAAAAATAAAAGTGGAAGAAGAGATTGGATTTATACCCCGCCCTTCACTCAGCGTCTCAGAGCAGTTTGCAGTCTCCTTTCCCTTCCTCACTACAGAACAGATATCTTATGAGGTGGGTAGGTCTGAGAGAGCTCTTGAGAGAGCCATTCTTTAAAGAACTGTGTCTAACCTAAAGTCACTCAGCAGGTGCATGTGCAGAAGTGGGGGATCAAACCCAGTTCTCCCAGATTAGTGTCTGTACACTTCACCACCACACCAAACTGGGACCGATTTTCCACTCACCTTTGGTGTAGTGGTTAAGTGTGGAGACTCTTATCTGGAAGAACCGGGTTTGATTCCCCACTCCTCCACTTGCACCTGCTGGAATGGCCTTGGGTCAGCCATAGCTCTGGCAGAGGTTGTCCTTGGAAGGGCAGCTGCTGTGAGAGCCCTGTCCAGCCCCACCCACCTCACAGGGTTTGTTGTGGGGGAGGAAGGTAAAGGAGATTGTGAGCCGCTCTGAGACTCTTCGGAGTGGAGGGCGGGATATAAATCCAATATCTTCTTCTTCTTCTTCTTCTTATGCCGCTGTCACATTCGTCTTCTCAGTGGGCCTTCCTTCTGATTTCACACTATCTGCTCTGGGACTGCAGCAAGGTCGGCATTTTCGTGCAGCAAACAGAAACTGGTTTTTAGCGGTTTCTGTTTGCTGCGCGAAAATGCCGACATCTGCTGCAGCCCCAGGGCAGATAGTGTGAAATCGGAAGGAAGTCCCATTGAGAAGACAAACGTGACAGCAGTGTAAGGTGAGTGGGAAATCGGTCTGGTTCTCTTTCTTGAAAACATGTGGACTTCTGGAAGAAACTCCTGGGGAAATTCCCTCAATGGTCCCTGCCTTGTCCTCTGGCTACGAATACACCCCCAACCACCTTTCTCTACTTTTCCCTCTCACTACTACCTCCTTCTCCAGTCTTTTTCTATCCATACTGTGGTCCTTCTCCCCTCTTTCCCCCAACACTTATCCCTACCACTCCCTTTCCCTCCCATAGTGTCCTCTTTCCTCAGTGTGATCTCTGCCCACCCTTTTTACCTTGCTCTGACGTTCCACCCGGCACTCTACATCTTTCCTCTTTGTCACTCTGCCCACCATGCTTCCTCCTTGCTTCTCTACCATCACCCCTTCTTCCTGCCATTCTCCCCTGCCCTTCCCCTTGTTTGTGGGGAAATTTAAACCCACTCCCTCCATTTAAAAAAAAAAAAAAGATTTTCTGCAAAATTCCTTTCATTTTATGTCATTTCATTTTACGTCATTGCTCAGTCCCTGACATTTATGTTTGTTTGGTTGTGTGTGCTTCCCCCTGTATTGGTTTGCAAACATGGTAAAGACCAGAATGGACACAGTAGATTAAGCAAAATATGACCCTTTAGAAAGTATTTCTTCACCCCATTGACTTTCTATTTCTTTGACATTCCCTCTTTTTAAAAAAAATGCTTTCCTATCTAATGTATGCCACTCAATTCATTTCTTGCTCCATTAATGGCTTCAAAAGCCGAACTTCTATCTGCATGTGTATGTATGCTGCTTTGACCACATCCAGTATATCATACTGTGGGGTTTATGGGCAGTATTTTTCATAGAGATTTGCATGGTACAGTAACCCCAATAGCAATATCCTTCTCCACTCTCTCCCTCTTTTCATGAACATTAATGTCAGCCATAAGATCACTAACAGTACTGAGAAAAAGAAAGGTTATTAAAGTATAATAATCTGATGTGGAAGCACGCAACTAAATTGCTGTCATATTTTCAGATCCTCTTTGGGAACTATTTAGGTACAAGGTACACTGAAAACCAGAAATACTTTCAGTGTTTGGTTTGCAGTAGAACAGCTAGACTTGAATCCAGTAGCACCTGAGAGAACACGATTCCGGGGATATGAATTTCCAAGCATCAAATCTTTTGTCAGATGCAAGTACAAATGGAGCGGGAATCCTTTCGCACCAAGGAACCATCCCTGGGCAGGGGGATGGGGGGGGGTTGGTAGTTGGTGATTCGATCCTTAGGCAAGTAGACAGCTGGGTGGCGAAACCGCGTACTGACCGTATGGTGACTTGCCTGCCTGCTGCGAAGGTAGCGGACATTACGCGTGTAGTAGATAGGTTGATAGACAGTGCTGGGGAGGAGCCTGTGGTCATGGTGCATGTTGGCACCAATGATGTGGGGAAATGCAGTTGTGAGGTTCTGGAGGAAAAAATTAGGCTGCTAGGTGGGAGACTTAAGGCCAGGACCTCTAAGGTAGCCTTCTCAGAAGTGCTACCTGTTCCACGTGCAGGGCAGGAGAGACAGGCACAAATTAGAAGTCTCAATGTGTGGATGAGACGATGGTGTAAGGAGGAAGGGTTTAAGTTTGTTAGGCACTGGGATGCTTTCTGGAACAAGCGGGAGCTGTACAAAAGAGACGGTCTCCACTTGTCCCCGGATGGAACCAGGCTGCTGGCGCTTAAAATCAAAAAGGTGGCAGAGCAGTTTTTAAACTAAATCTTGGGGGAAAGCCGACAGGAGATGAAATGTCTCTGGTTCGGGAGGACTTGTCTCAAAGAGATGAAGGGTTGGCTGCTATTTTTCTACCGGGTAACGGACCAGAGTTGTCCACTGTGATGGTGACAAGCAATATGGACTGTCTGCCAGAGACTCGAGGCGGCATGAGGACGGTGGCAGGCCTAGCTTGCCTGGGAAATTATAGATGTTTGTATGCAAATGCTAGAAGTGTTCGAAGTAAAATTGGTGAATTGGAATGCTTAGTGTTGGGAGAAAACATAGACATTGTGGGAATTTCAGAAACTTGGTGGAATGAGGAGAATCAGTGGGACACGGTGATTCCTGGATATAAGTTATATCGGAAGGATAGGGAGGGAAGGATTGGAGGTGGGGTGGCTCTGTATGTCAGAGAGGATATACGGTCCAGTAAGACTGAGGTCAGATAATTAGATTCACTTTTAGAAATGCTTTGGGTTGAAATAGAGGGCCCAAAAGGAAATTTAACTATGGGAATTTGTTATCGCCCACCAAATCAAAAGAGAGAGGACAATTATAATATGATGGAAGGCTTAAAGATAGCGGCTAAACATAAAAACTGTGTAGTAATAGGTGATTTTAACTACCCGCAGATTGATTGGGTCAATATGTTCTGGTCGAGAGAAAGAGATTGAGTTTCTTGATGCTCTCAATGACTGTGCTATGGAGCAGATGGTCTCAGAACCTACCAGGTGTGGGGTGATCCTGGATTTGGTCCTAAGTAATGCCTAAGACTTGGTGAGAGATGTAAAAGTGATTGCGCCACTTGGGAGCAGTGACCATAATGTTATTGATTTCACCGTTTGTATAAATAGGGAGTTGCCCCAAAAGACCGCCAGAACCACGTTTAACTTTAAAAGGAGTAAATACACTGAGATGAGGAGGCATGTGAGGAGGAAACTGAAAGGAAAGGTAAATACGGTCAAAACCCTTGGGGAAGCTTGGAGACTATTTAAAACTATCATCCTAGAAGCTAAGATAAAATACATACCAAAAGTTAGGAAAGGCACAAACAGGCATAAGAAAAGGCCTGCATGGTTAACAAACAAAGTAATGGAAGCTGTAAAAGGTAAGAAGCGGTGGAAAACCAGTCCAAGTGAGATTAGTAAAAGGGAACACAGGCTGTGGCAAATCAAATGCACTGTGATCAGGCAGGCAAAAAGGGACTATGAGGAGCATATTGCAAAAAACATAAAGACCAACAATAAAAACTTCTTCAAATATATTAGAAGTAGGAAACCAGCCAGGGAGGCAGTGGGGCCCTTGGATGACCATGGGGTAATAGGATTACTGAAGGAGGATAGGGAAATGGCTGAGAAGCTGAATGAATTTTTTGCCTCCGTCTTCACTGTGGAAGATGAGAACTTTTTGCCTGCCCCAGAACCACTAATTTTGGAAGGGGTGTTGAAAGACCTGAGTCAGATTGAGGTGACAAAAGAGGAGGTCCTACAACTGATAGACAAATTAAAAACTAATAAGTCACCGGGTCCGGATGGCATACATCCGAGAGTTCTGAACGAACTCAAAGTTGAACTTGTGGATCTTCTAAAAAAAATCTGTAATCTTTCATTGAAATCTGTTTCCGTTCCTGAGGACTGGAAGGTAGCAAATGTCACCCCCATCTTTAAAAAGGGTTCCTGAGGAGATCCGGGAAATTACAGGCCAGTCAGTCTGACTTCAATACCAGGAAAGTTGGTAGAAAGCATTTTCAAGGATAGAATGAGTAGGCACATTGATGAACATGGGTTATTGAGGAAGACTCAGCATGGGTTCTGTAAGGGAAGATCTTGACTCACTAACCTGTTACATTTCTTTGAGGGGGTGAACAAACATGTGGACAAAGGAGACCCGATAGATGTTGTTTACCTTGACTTCCAGAAAGCTTTTGATAAAGTTCCTCATCAAAGGCTCCTAAGAAAGCTTGAGAGTCATGGAGTAAAAGGACAGGTCCTTTTGTGGATCAAAAACTGGCTGAGTAATAGGAAGCAGAGAGTGGGTATAAATGGGCAGTCTTCGCAGTGGAAGACGGTAAGCAGTGGGGTGCCGCAGGGCTTGGTACTGGGTCCCATGCTCTTTAACTTGTTCATAAATGATTTAGAATTGGGAGTGAGCAGTGAAGTGGCCAAGTTTGCAGATGACACTAAATTGTTCAGGGTGGTGAGAACCAGAGAGGATTGTGAGGAACTCCAAAGGGATCTATTGAGGCTGGGTGAGTGGGCGTCAACATGGCAGATGCGGTTCAATGTGGCCAAGTGCAAAGTAATGCACATTGGGGCCAAGAATCCCAGCTACAAATACAAGTTGATGGGGTGTGAACTGGCAGATACTGACCAAGAGAGAGATCTTGGGGTCATGGTAGATAACTCACTGAAAATGTCTAGTCAGTGTGCTTTGCAATAAAAAAGGCCAACGTCATGCTGGGAATTATTAGGAAGGGAGTTGAAAACAAATCAGCCAGTATCATAATGCCCCTGTATAAATCGATGGTGCGGTCTCATTTGGAATACTGTGTGCAGTTCTGGTTGCCGCACCTCAAAAACGATATTATAGCATTGGAGAAAATCCAGAAAAGGGCAACTAGAATGATTAAAAGGCTGGAACACTTTCCCTATGAAGAAAGGTTAAAACACTTGGGGCTCTTTAGCTTGGAGAAACGTCGACTGCGGGGTGACATGATAGAGGTTTACAAGATTATGCATGGGATGGAGAAAGTAGAGAAAGAAGTTCTTTTCTCCCCTTCTCACAATACAAGAACTCGTGGGCATTTGATGAAATTGCTGAGCAGACAGGTTAAAACGGATAAAAGGAAGTACTTCTTCACCCAAAGGGTGATTAACATGTGGAATTCACTGCCACAGGAGGTGGTGGCGGCCACAAGCATAGCCACCTTCAAGAGGGGTTTAGATAAAAATATGGAGCAGAGGTCCATCAGTGGCTATTAGCCACAGTGTATGTGTGTGTGTGTGTGTGTGTGCGTGTATAAAAAAAAATTTGCCACTGTGTGACACAGAGTGTTGGACTGGATGGGCCATTGGCCTGATCTAACAGGCTTCTCTTATATTCTTATGAGTCAGGATGCAGTGGTACAATACAAAATGTAATCAGTTTGATTAGAGGAGGTAAGAAATACTTAGAGACCGAAAATTAGCATCTATAGTGAGACAGAAATCATGTGTGCCTTTTCAATCTTGGGGAGTCCATTGTTCTAAATTTGTGAATGACCTCATTTTCAGCAATATAGTGTTGAAGCTTCTGTTTGAGGATTACCACTCTTAGGTTAGCAATGGAATGTTTTGGAAGATTAAAATGTTCACCCACTGGTTTTTGAGTGTTGTGATGTTTTATATCAGAGTTATGCCTTTTTTTGCATAGGGATTGACCTGTTTTCTGATGTAGAGTGGAAGACCATCATTGACACTTAGAATTACGAAGTTGGAAGAGGGCATACAGGCCATCTAGTCCAACACCCTGCTCAATGTAGGATCAGTCTAGAGCATATCTGACAAGTGTTTGTCCAGCCCCTGCATAAAGACTGCCAGTGGTAGGAAGTTCACCATTCACTGTTGTACTGGGGGCTTAGGGATGGTGCTTGGGGAAAGTTTGAGGAGGGAAATAGAGGTCTCATTCCTCCTACAGGGGGGTGGTCTCCCACCTTTCACCCCACTCCCATTGTCTGCCACTGCTCTGAGTGGAAGTAGGAGAAAAAAACCCCTAAAAACTTTGCAATGCCAGCTACAGCACCACATCACAGTAAAACAAACAAATAAACAAACACAACCCCCCCCCAAAAAAAAAAGTGACATGAGGTGGCTCAAAATTGCTGAAAACTCTATGGTTTAACTATAGCTACCTGTGCCACTTACATTTTTTATGGGAAGTGATGTAATACTTCAGCCAGTTTCACACACCAGATCCCCACCCTCCCACCAGTTGGCAGGCACTGTCTGGCAATCTTAAAGGAAACTCAGCAGAGATGTAATTCCATGGAGTCTACCCTCTAAAGTTGCCATTTCCTCCCATGGAATTGAGCTCTGTAGTCCAGAGTGTCAGTTTATGTAAAGGTAAACAGTTTCTAGCACATGCTGGGAAAGTGAAACTGAACTGCCAGGTAGATCATCTAAGTGACAGAAGGTGGCTGGTTGCCAGATTGCATCAGCCTAAGCAATGTCAGCATGACTCAGCAGGAAGCTGATGGGTTACCTGGCTGGACCTGATGTATAAATGTACAGAGACACTTTACTGTGTGTGGGATATGTATGGTGGAGAGCAGCAGAGCATTCTGTCGGATTGGAGAGTGGAGGTGTAAATAAATTGTACATAGTGGTTTTAACACTGCTGCGTGCAAGCCTTCATTCTTTGCGTCACTATAACCACCCTCACTAAGCACAGGTGCATCAACACAGAGATCAGTTGCAATTCTAGGAGAAATCCAGACCATGTCCTTGGGAGGTTGGCTGCCCTATTAAATGAAAGACAGAGACAGTTCTGGTTGCCCTCACAGATGAACTCCAGAGGAACTTGGACAGAGGCAGCTCGGTAGTGCTGATGCTACTAGGCCTGTCAGTGGTGTTCGACACTGTCAACCATCACCTACTAACCTGTCACCTCGCCAACGCTGGGATCCAAGGGTTGGCCTTGATGTGGCTCTTCTCCTTTCTCCAGGGTCAGGGACAGAGGGTAGCATTATGGGAAGAACTATCCTGACGACACCCACTTATGTGTGGTGTGCCACAGGGAGCAGTTCTTTCTCCAATGTTATTTAACATCTGCATGTGCCCCCTCGCTCAGGTTGCCCAGAGGTATGGGCTGGGTTGTCACCAGTATGCAGATGACACCCAGCTCTAGCTGCTGATAGGTGTACAGTCTGACTGCACCCCTGAAGATCTGCCCACAGCATTGCAAGCTGTGAAGGGGTGGCTCAGGCTGAGTAGGCTGAAATTAAATTCGAGGAAGATGAAGGTCCTGTATCTGAGTCGCCGTGGTCTGGGACTGGAAGTCCGTTTACTGACCTTTGATGGAGCACAGCTTATGCTGCTGCCCAAGGTTAAAAGTTTAGGGGTGCTCTTGGATTCCTCTCTAACAATGGAGGCCCAATTAGCTGCCATGGCCAAGTCAGCCTTTTACCACCTGCGGCTACATGGGGCTGCCCTTGTCCCAAATCCGGCGACCCCAGCTAGTGCAGAATGCTGCAGCCAGGCTGTTAATGGGAATTCCTTTATGGGAACACATTCAGCCTGTGCTGAAAGTGCTTCACTGGCTACCGATAGTGTACCGAATTCGCTTCAAGGTGATGGTCATTACCTTTAAAGCCCTATATAGCCAGGGTCCTCAATACCTTAGGGACCACCTTTCCCTGCATATGCCCCGGTGAATGCTTTGGTCGAGGTCTCAAAATCTGTTGACAGTTCCCAGCATCAGAGAAGTTAGACTTAAATCAACTAGAACCAGGGCCTTTTCCGTTGCTGCCCCTAGCTGGTGGGATGAGTTGCCAGAGGAGGTCAGGGCCCTGCGAGAGCTTTCACAGCTCTGCAGGGCCTGCAAAATGACACTCTTCCGCCATGCATTTTCATAATGGTAACACCTGCAGAAACGGGACAGGCTCATAAATACTACCAACGGATCTATCTCATCATGGTATGGTGATCCTGGGACCTTTTCGAACATCTAACATCAACCATCTAGCTATTTACCACCATTAGAATTTTAATTGTTGTCTGAAACTACTGTACTAGCACCTGCTGATGTTTAAATAATTGTTCTTATATTTTTATGCTTTTACTTTTACTGCTGTTTTATCTTGCTTGGTCACGCTAATATGATTGCCTAACCCTTAATCTGTGAGTCGCCTTGAGCCTGCCTTTGGCGGGGAGGGTGGGATATTAAACAAACAAACAAACAAACAAACAAACAAACAAATAAATAAATAAATCACTTTCAGATCAGATGCAAGACTCCCCAGGCCCCAACCCAGAATTCCCCCATGGGTAGAGAGTTGGTATCCCTAGACAGTAGCTCAGAGGAAGATGTCTGAACTTTCTTCTCCTGCATGATCCGATCTTCCTTCATGGTTTCTGCATCGATATGTTGCCGGAACATCTTAAGATGAAGAGAGTGCAGCATCCCAGGAATATAGCATCTAGGTCTGAAAAAAGATTACTAATAGCCACATTCTCATCTTGACTCAGAAGCATCTGGGTAATTATGAATTCAAAGAGTTTTTTAAACTGTTTTTCAAAACTCAGATTTCTAAAAGATTTTTTTCCAAGTCATGATTCTGGTACATATCTGAGTTCAAGCTATGTGAATGCCTCTTTAATTTTTTTTGCCTCTCATACTTGCAGTTTCCTTCTTAGCAGTAGCCATGGTACAGAACCATTTAGAAATCAAAATGCCCTCCTTTTCTGAAAGAACAGCAACAACAAATCTGTATTGAGAGCCCTCCCCATTGCCAGTTCTGCAAAACAAAATGAAACACAGACTTAGGAACAAAGGGGGTATTCAGAAAACCATAATCATATTTATGAGAAACAACTGGAAGAACTGACCTGAATAAAGATATCCTCAACAATCAAAAGTTTGTTTGGACAGACAGACAGACAGATAGATGATAGATAGATGATGATAGATAGATGATAGATAGATAGATAGATAGATAGATAGATAGATAGATAGATAGATAGATAGATAGATAGATAGATAGATAGATAGATAGATAGATAGATAGATAGATAGATAGATAGATAGATAGATAGATGGACGGTGGCTCAGTGGTAGAGCATCTGCTTGGGAAGCAGAAGGTCCCAGGTTCAATCCCTGGCATCTCCAAAAAAGGGTCCAGGCAAATAGGTGTGAAAAACCTCAGCTTGAGACCCTGGAGAGCAGGGGAGGGATGGTGGCTCAGTGGCAGAGCATCTGCTTGGGAAGCAGAAGGTCCCAGGTTCAATCCCCGGCATCTCCAAAAAAGGGTCCAGGTAAATAGGTGTGAAAAACCTCAGCTTGAGACCCTGGAGAGCAGGGGAGGGATGGTCGCTCAGTGGTAGAGCATCTGCTTGGGGAGCAGAAGGTCCCAGGTTCAATCCTTGGCATCTCCAAAAAAGGGTCCAGGCAAATAGGTGTGAAAAACCTCAGCTTGAGACCCTGGAGAGCCGCTGCCAGTCTGAGAAGACAATACTGACTTTGATGGACCGAGGGTCTGATTCAGAATAAGGCAGCTTCATATGTTCATATGTTCACAGACAGACAGACAGACAGACAGACAGACAGACAGACAGACAGACAGACAGACAGACAGACAGACAGACAGACAGACAGACAGACAGATAGATAGATAGATAGATAGATAGATAGATAGATAGATAGATAGATAGATAGATAGATAGATAGATTATTTTTTCAACCAGAGTCCTCAAAGCAGTTTATGAGAATCGAAAAGAGCAAGAGTCCAGTAGCACCTTAAAGATTAAAATTTGTGGCAGGGCATGAACTTTCATGAGCCACTGTTCACTTTTTCAGATTCTTCAGATTTCTTCATGAAAATTCACACCCTGCCACACATTTTGTTATCCTTTAAGGTATTACTGGACTCTTGTTCTTTTCTACTGCTACAGACAGACTAACACTGCTACCCATCCTGAGCTATCAACTTATGACAAGTATTTACTGTTATACCATCACAGAATAAAACACTGCAAGCAAACTGAAATTTGAAATAGATTTTAGATCTTTGTAATAGTTGAAGAAGGAAGAGTAAGTGAAAACCCTGCTGACCACCACTAAATGGTCAGCTGAATATAGTCATTTTTATCTAGAGCCTAAATGCTACTAGAGCAAGTGCCGGAGATTTTTTTTTGGGGGGGGACTCTATAAGTGAGTATTGATGGATGAGCTCTCCCTCTTTGAGATAATTTAGGATCCATTAATAATAAGCTTCTCTTATTATTTTCCTCTTTTAAAAATAACTATAAACTGGCTTGTAATGTTTTGGTGCATGCTTGTATCATGAACTGAAAATTGCAGTATGTGTTGAGCGTGAAGTCTACCTAGCTACACAAAGTGTCCTTTCTTTCCATGTGCATCAGACATTATGACCCCTGTCCCCTGATTAGAACATTGTTAGCTTGCTCATAGAAAGCTCTTTCTCACTCCCAACCCTCATGTTCGGTACTTTTTTTTGGGGGGGGGAGGGATATATTTTCATGAGGCATGCCCTGCCCTTGGGTTGCACATGATTTTGCTGGCTGGTGATGATAAGTTGCTATCCTGCAGATAGATCTGGGCCACTGCTCTGCAAATTACAGTACCATTTTAACAAACTTCATCCATTTCAGTTATCAAAAGGAAAGGGCAATTTCTCATCAAGACTAAGGAAAAGATGATGAAATGGAATAGACTTAACTTGTCCTTATTGGGCAGGATAGCTGCAATTAAGATGAATATTTTGCCAAGAATAATGTACTTGTTCCAAATTATCCCGATCGTGAAGGATACCAAACAATTTAATAAATGGCAAAGGAAGATTTCTGACTTTGTATGGGCCGGAAAGAAACCAAGGATTGAGATGAAAATTTTAATAGATGCTAAAGAGAGAGGTGGCTTTCAGCTCCCGGATTTAAGATTGTATCATGATGCGGTTTGTTTGACATGGATCAAAGATTGGATAATGCTGTTAGATAAAAAACCTCTATGCTTAGAAGCTCATGGGAATAAATTTGGCTGGCACGCATATCTGTGTTATGGGAAGAATAAGGTAAGGTAAGGTAAGGTAAAATTTTATTTGTATCCCGCCCTCCCCGCCTAGGCAGGCTCAGGGCGGCTAACAACATATTAAATACAAAACTTTAAATTAACAGTAAAACTCAAATTAACATCATAAAAACCCGTTAATACATTAAAATTCATAAATTAGTTTAATCTGGCAGCAATGATGGCATTCTGACGCTAATTTCTGCCAGTATAATTAATTCCATAATGACATAGGTCCTTGGATAGGACCATGTTGGCGGATCCTTAGATGGACGTTTGGGAGGGAGGGGGGGTTGAAATATCATATGGGTTAGTATAGAAAAGAGACAATTAAATATTGTAACCATATGTTATCAATAAATTGTTAAAACACAAAGACTAAGGAAAAGATTAAAAGTAACCATGTCCCAAGTATGCACCAACATTGATTATAAAAAAGGCAAATGTAGTCCCCTGTGCCACCACCAGTCGTTTCTGACTCTGCGGGTGTCGTTGTTTTCACAACGTTTTCACGGCAAACTTTTTACAGGGTGGTTTGCCATTGCCTTCCCCGGTCATCTACACTTTTCCCCCAGCAAGCTGGGTACTCATTTTACCCACCTTGGAAGGATGGAAGGCTGAGTCAACCTGAGCCGGCTACCTGAACCCAGGATCCACCGGGATCCGCTGGGATTGAACTTGGGTCATGAGCAGAGAGTTCAGACTGCAGTACTACAGCTTTACCACTCTGCGCCACGGGGCTCTAACATTGGTTATAGGGTCTGGCTAATGCTAATGCTTTACAATTAATGCCAGCTCCATAGGCACAAAAAGCAGGCATCCTCTTGTAATACATCCATTATTATTAACAATTTCAAGATAAAGGACATAAAACATATGATACCAACCACTTTTATTTCCCCAAAAACATTGTATTAAGATTTTCAAATCACAAGCAATCAATTCAACTGAACGAACATTCAATTGAACAAACATGATGGGGTGGTTGCAACAGAGCTGACTGAAACGAAATCCATCTAAGACGGAGGTCCTGTGTCTGGCCCAGGGTAGAATAGGTACAGGAATAAGGCTCCCAACCATTGATGGGGCACTTTCATTGCTGGCGCTGAAGGTTCGGAGCCTTGGAGTAATCCCGGATGCCTCATTGTCTATGGAGGCCCAGGTCACCATAGTAGCCAGGTCTGCCTTCTACTATCTACGGCAGGCAAAACAGCTAACTCCCTACCCATCCATCCAGGATCTGGCCACAGTGATCCATGCAATGATCACTTCCTGACTAGATTACTGCAATTCCCTCTATGCAAGCTTGCCCTTGAATCTGATCCGGAAACTCCAACTGATGCAGAATGCAGCAGCGTGCCTGGTTGTTGCAGCGCCTATGCGGACACGCATGCAACTGGTGTTCTTCCAGCTGCACTGGTTACCAATTGAGTACCAGATCTGGTTCAAGGTTTTGGTTTTGACCTTCATAGCCCTGAAAAGCCTGGGACCAGCATGTCTACAAGACTGCCTCTTCCCATAGAACCCCCCCCCCCAAAGAGCCTTACGCTCCATGGATCAACATCTGCTGGTAATTCCTGGCCCAAAAGAAGTCCACTTAGCCTCAACTTGGGCCAGGGCATTTTCTGTCCTGACTCCTACCTGGTGGAACAAGCTCCCATTGGAGATTAGGGCCCTGCAGGGACTGTCGCAGTTCCACAGGGCCTGTA
Source organism: Heteronotia binoei (assembly GCF_032191835.1). Lineage (NCBI taxonomy): Eukaryota > Metazoa > Chordata > Lepidosauria > Squamata > Gekkonidae > Heteronotia > Heteronotia binoei. The sequence continues at coordinate 46,001 of NW_026800430.1, forward strand.
AGACAGAGCTATTCCACCAGGCCTTCAACTGAGATGGTGGACATTTTGTTATTCTGATGCCTCCCCGCTGCAGGGGCCCTGATTAAATAACTCTGTCAAGCCATTTATCTTATATCAGCTGGGAAATGTATGGAAGGAGTGGAGGCAACTGATACCACCAACTGCAGAATTAGAGGTTGTTTTTAGATTGTTGTATTGTTTTGTTATATGAATCTGATTTTAACCTTGTATTATTGATTGTTGTTACCAACTCAGAGCCCATTCGGGAAAGGGTAGGCTATAAATCAAATATAACAAACAAACATAGAGAAGTAAAAAATAGAATACAACGTAATTGTTAACATACATATGTAGTGCTTTTGATTGACTATCTACCAGGGAAAGGCAAATTATATCTTATCATACTATTAGTTACTGTTAAATACATTGGGATATTAGTTTAATAGTGACAGTAATGTCGTTTTCTTGGTGCCTATACTTGTCTATAAGTGCAGTAAATTGAGAGCTTTAAGATCAATCGGAATAACCTCTTATTCAGCCAAATATTCTAGTGCAATAGACTATTTTCCAGCAAAAATAAAGTGTGGAGAGTGTGGGTCATATCGTTGTATGTGAGCTGATTTTTTCCCATCACAAAGTGTTCCCAGATTTTACAGTGTCATAATGCCAGCATTGGAGTTGATTTATTTTTCCAAATGGGTACAATAGCTGTTTTCTCTGCCACTTGTAAAGTGAAGATTAGATATTTTCTAATTTTAGGAATTGTAGGTTCAGGCCAGTAATTCAAGAACAGAACTTCTGGTATAAAAAGAACACAGTAACCTGAGATTGAGATTGATCAATGCACTACATTCACCCAAAATTATCTAATTTTTGTGCATTGCTTCTCTGCAATTTTTTTCAACAAAGTGTCGATTGAGAAAACTTCATGTGGGGAATTTTAAGTAGTGTATGATAACAGTAGGTTAATATTTTGAACATTTGCGTTTTTGTATTAGTTATGGGACAACAAACACGACTTTGAGTGAACTTAGGAGGAGGATGGAAGATAGAAAGGCTTGGTGTGATGTGGTCCATGGGGTCATGAAGAGCCGGACTCAATTGTGCAACTGAACAGCAACAGCAATTAATTATGGGAGATGTTAATAGAGTGTTTTTGGTGTTATTTTGAGAAGTTCTTGAAATTAGATGATGATTACTACTGTCTGCCTCTTGTAAGAAAAAGCCCCCTACTTTTCATACACATGGACATCGTGATCACCAGTATGGTTGCCAGGGTGCCTGGAGTTCTGACTCACACACATCTGCTCTAAGAAGTGGACTTTGCCCACGGTTTCTAAGGCTTATGTGAATACTATAAGCCTCAGCTTTGCAGCAGCATTCTACATCTCTGGATGGGTGTTAGCCAGAACTACAGACGAGCCTCCAGCCGCTCCTCGCGTGCACAATCTCCGCCGTTGTAGTGGAAGAAGCCACGCCGCCGTGAACTGTACAGACAAACAGTTTCCAGCCTGTTTCCATGAACCAAAGGCTAACACCACCAGAATCCATCTTGCTTTCCTGACTCCATTGCAGCAAAGCAAGAGACTCACATATCCAGCAGCTGCTTCAACTTCTGCATAAGGCAATCAAGCTTATTTTAGGCGTCGATCCTGCCAGACTGTCTAAGCTTTTGTCCAATGGAACCCAAGGCAAAGGATGGTGCCAGCAGAGGAGTAAAGAAGTGGAAGAATAGCTTCACTCAGAGCCATAGTTATCGTATAAATCGGGTGTCACCTTAGGTATCAATTTGACCCTCTATTGTCACCTTTAGAAAAGTTTGATAGCTTGTTAATCACTTCCACCCCAATACCCTCACCCATTCTTTGCCCTAATGGTCACCATGGAGCACCCCCTTTTTTGCCCATTGTTACCTGGAAGCCCAATCAGGTAACCAGGGCCAGGTCCGCTCATTGGCCAGGTATGGGTATCCAATCAGGTGCCCCCAATAAACTGCCATTGGCTACCGCACAAGTCCAGCCCTTATGGTCATTGCGGAGCCTCCCCTTTTCTGAGGTCATGTACCAGCTGACCACCTGCCATCCGCCCCTGCACCTCCTACCCCCTAAGGGCTCAAGGTAGTCCTTATAACCTCTGACCCAACTCCCCACAGGTGTACATCTAGCAGTACCCCATTCCTGCTGTTTAGATACATCCCCGATTCCTGATCAGTTGAGGGTCCCTTCCCCCATCGCCCTGGTTTGTCGCCATTGGAGCCTTCCTCGAAGACTACGATTGGTAATTATCACCCTGTTTGTCTATCCCTGTGTTACCTCTGTGCATTTATCTCTATTTTTATTAGGTCTGAATGTGTGTTATATGTATTCATTACCTTGTATGTGTTCTATAAGTTTCTGTAATAAAAGCATAATTGTTTTACATAATTTGCGTCATTGGTAAATTTAGCAATAATTTCTGGAAGTGGAATCCTGTATACATAGATTCTAGGTCCTTTTGAGCCAATGTTGCCCACCTGTCAATTCCCCAACCTCTTTTGAGGGCATTTTCGCTTACACTCTCAAAGAATGATTTCGAATTCTGTTAGTTAGCTAGTATTTTAGAAATATTAAGTTGTTTTTGTAGATGCTAGAACCAGAGAATTGAGCTACCTAATTTTTCTTCAAGTCTGGATTTATTGAGGAAGTCATGTTTTATGGTTATATCTATTAGTCTAGTAAGATTTGCTTGCTTGGAGTTGGGAGTGAGCAGTGAAGTGGCCAAGTTTGCAGATGACACTAAATTGTTCAGGGTGGTGAAAACCAGAGAGGATTGTGAGGCACTCCAAAGGGATCTGTTGAGGCTGGGTGAGTGGGCATCAACGTGGCAGATGAGATTTAATGTGGCCAAGTGCAAAGTAATGCACATTGGGGGCAAGAATCCCAAGTACAAATACAAGTTGATGGGGTGTGAACTGGCAGAGACTGACCAAGAGAGAGACCTTGGGGTCGTGGTAGATAATTCACTGAAAATGTCAAGACAGTGTGCGATTGCAATAAAAAAGGCCAATGCCATGCTGGGAATTATTAGGAAGGGAATTGAACAAATCAGCCGGTATCATAATACCCCTGTATAAATCGATGGTGCGGTCTCATTTGGAATACTTTGTGCAATTCTGGTCACCGCACCTCAAAAAGGATATTATAGCATTGGGAAGAGTCCAGAAAAGGGCAACTAGAATGAACACTTTCCCTATGCTGGGTGGCTGTGAGCATGGATGGCAGATAGATGGGGAAGCAAATAGATGGAGAAGCAGTGGGCCCCACCAGGAGTCATTGCAGCTGCCCCTCCTCGGGGTATACTGTACCTTCCCTGAGCACTCCTATCCATTCCCTCGGCACTCTGCCAACAATTCAGTCATCCCCATTAAATTAAGCCTTTTAAAATGCACTTTACTATGACAGAAGGCTTCTGGGGGAAAACAAACAAATCCACCCTGCTTCCGTGATTCATACTTCCCAGTAGGTTGAACATCAATATGTGATCAAATTGTAAGAGGGGAAAACCCAGAAACATATGCTGAAAGGAGGGCAAAATGCACATGTCTTCTAATACAGCCTGGACTGCGCGAGCTGCACTGGCTGCCAGTTATATACCGGGTTCGTTACAAAGTGCTGGTCATTACCTTTAAAGCCCTATATGGTCGAGGACCTGTCTACCTTAGGGACCGTCTCTCCCCATATGAACCCCAGAGAGCACTGAGGTCAGCCGGAAAAAACTTGTTGACTATTCCCGGACCGAGAGAGGTGAAGCTGCAATGCACCCGTAACCGGGCCTTCTCCTCTGTAGCCCCAAACCTATGGAACCAACTTCCAGAGGAAATGCAGGCCCTGCGGGATCTTGAACAATTCTGCAGGGCCTGCAAGACCTTCCTCTTCCGACTGGCTTTCGCTGACAAAGAAATAAATTGCTAATGATAACCGCCATCATAAAAGAACAAATAGCATTAGCACTTTTACTAATTTAATTAATTAATTTTTAAACTTAATCAGAATTTTAATGTTTAAATGTAATTTGTTTTTTTTTGCCTTTCTTTGTATAGTTGGAATTTAAATGATGCTGTTAGCCACCCTGAGCCTGCTTCGGCGGGGAGGGCGGGATACAAATAAAATTATCTATCTATCTATCTATCTATCTATCTATCTATCTATCTATCTATCTATCTATCTATCTATCTATCTATCTATCTATCTATCTATCTATCTAATATAACAATCTGGATTAAAGAGGGCGGGTGATATGTCTACTGCTTCATACACTTGTTGCTAGTACAATAGCTGATAGTCTCCAATGACTTCTGCATGACTGGAGGATGCGCAGAACCATGCAGAATTAAAACCTATCGTTTAGCCAAGCAGTTATGTGCAGAGGGGCAATAACCCTGTTCGTTCTAGTCTCAGACAGTTAAAATCATACACTCACATGCAAGCAAAACGATCGCACTTTCGTTACTGTCTTGGTAGATCTGAGTGCACAAATACTGTCTATCCCATGGGATACCATTAATACCACATGTTTCTTTCAATGTTTACCAGCTTTGTCCTGGTTTGCCTTTCTAATTCTGTTTCTGAGAGCACTCAGATCTATGTCTGAAAAACAAGTTTTGCAGATGCGTAATGATCCTGTGAATAATGAGCCCATTAATGCACAAAACAGTCACAGTGTTTGTCTTTTTTGATGAGGTGTACAGCTGTGTGACAGCCTGGGGTAAAATAATACAATATCTGAGTACTGAAAGTTGGAGTTGTCTCAGTACGTTTGGAAGCAATTTGTTCTAATGATCAGTTTACACATGGTGGACTTTCTTCTCCCCAGCCTGATCTCTCTTACTCAATGGTAACCTAAGGATTCTTCCTTCCTTCCTTCTTTTTTCTTGTCTTCTTGCTTGTCTGACAGCACACTACCTCTACCCTCCCTGACACTGCCTCTTTCTTTCCTGCTGCCTCACTCATTTGTGGCAATTCTTTCTTTAATTTCTCTACACATCCACTTGTCTGTGCCTCACTCACTCTCCAGCTTGATCTAGCTCACACGGAAGTAGCACTTCATCCTCCTTTTATTTCACCCAGTTTAGGGAGTGGCTAACCAATCCTCAAAATAGTAGCTAGATTTTGCTGCAATGATGAGATTTTTAAAATCACCCTGGGTTCTTTCTTTCTTTTTTCTTTCTCTCTCTCTGAAAGGGAAGTGGCCCTTGTGTTAATGTAATAAATAAAGAAAGTGGCCCTTTAGCTACCCAAACCCTTGTGTCTGTCTCTTCCTTCCATCTGTGGGGGAAATGAATAAATTCTGTTAAGGGGGAAGTAAGAGGAGAAAGAAAGGTGCAGGTCCTAAGCCAAACTTTGAATAAAGCAGCTAGGAAGGGATTGGACAATTTAGTTTTCAGTTTGAGGGCCCATAAAGCCTGATGAAACGTTGAGGCTTGTAGGCATGATTCATCTAGCTGTTTCCATTCTGCTTTGTAAAACGTAACCAGATTGGTCAATAACATCACTAAATAATTTCTAATATCTGGAACCACTAGACCTCCTTGGGAGTGAGGTCTGCGTATTGTATTAAAGTGGATCCTGTGCTTTTATTTGCCAGATAAAGGAGTTTATTGTCTGTTGCCATTTTTTTATTAATGAGAGGGGTATCTCAGTGGGAAGAGCCGTAAAATAAAACATGATTTTGGGTAAAAGAACCATTTTAACCAGTAGAATCCATTCTAGCAATGATAAAATTTTGGAAGACCAATGAGAGAGTGCAGCTGATGATGCTGGGCATGAAATAATCCTTACCAGCAAATGTTAAGAGATTATTTCAGAAGCACACTGAGGCTAGTTTAGCCCAGTTCATGTGTGTGATTGCTAAGTAGAGATGCTGTGAATCTTGCAGCTAACATAGCGGGCAGGCTAATGCACCCTGTTTGACAGCCATGATCACTTGCGAACTGAGCCTTAGATCTCTCATGCCTTGTCTCCATCAACCTCAAACAGCTGCTTAACAGCTTTGCGGCTACACAGTACCTGTGGCACTGTCATTCCATTCATTTCTGCCTTGCAGCTGATTTTCTATCAGCACAGTAGGTGAAATCAACTCTCCTCCTAAATCACGGAGGGTTAGATTCATTAAATGATGCACCAAAGTAACTACAGCTCCTATAAGGCTGTGTGAAAATACACAGAATAATGTTAGTAACAGAGACAAACACAAAACTGTAAAACTTTTTTAAAAAATACAGTGTTTACCTATAATCACTGGTTTACTAGCATTTTAATTTTTTTTACTTAAAAATATTTTATTTAAATGATTTACTGCCAAGCAGTGTGCATCAACAACAAGTCTATGGGGGGTGGGGGACAAGAAAAAATCATAGCGTGTGCCTGTAATGCTGCCAATTACTCTATACTGTTTGTATATGTAGAAATTATTATCCTTTGTACACCCAACAACCTGTGATCTGGACCCATGCCCATCCTGGCTGATTAAAGCATGCCAGGGAGAGCTCCGATATCCTATATGGAATATCGTAATAGATCTCTCTCAGAAGGACTTTTTCCAACATCTCTTAAAGAGGCAGTGGTCCATCCTCTCCTAAAAAGTCCATCCTAGACCCAGCCGAATTGGCACACTACTGACCAGTCTCGAATTTACCCTTTTGGGGGAAAATTATTGAGAGGGCAGTAGCACTACAGTTACAGAGTTTTCTGGAGGACACTTCCATCCTAGACTTCCACCAGTCCAACTTCCACCCAGGTCATGGGATGGAGACGGTTCTGGTCGCCCTAGTGGATGACCTCCAGTGGCACCTGGATCGAGGCGGCTTGGCGGTACTGATGCTGTTAGACCTATCGGCTGCATTTGATACAGTTGACCATCAGCTGCTAGCCCACCTTCTCGCTGATGCAGAGATTCAGGGGCTAGCCTTACAGTGGCTTTCCTCTTTCCTATGTGGTGGGGAACAAAGGGTGTCAATTGAGGGAGAGCCGTCCCTGAGACAGCCACTTAACTGTGGTGTGCCTTAGGGGGCGGTTCTATCCCCAATGTTGTTTAACATCTACATGCGACCCCTTGCCCAGATTGTCCGGAGATGTGGACTGGGTTGCCATCAGTACGCTGATGACACCCAGCTCTATCTACTGATGAATGGCTGACCTGACGATGTCCCAGAAAGCCTGGATCAGGTGCTGAAAGCCATGGCTGGTTAGTTTAAGCTGAGCCAACTGAAGCTGAACCCGACGAAGACAGAGGTCCTTTGCCTGAATAGCGGCGGTCTGGGCAGGGAAATCCCCCTACCAACTTTTGACGGGGTGCCACTGACAATGGCGCCCAAGGTCAGAAGCTTGGGGGTGCTATTGGAGGCCTCCCTGACGATGGAGGCCCAGATAGCAGCAACTGTGAAATCCGCCTTCTTTCATCTTAGGTGGGCGAAACAGTTGATTCCTTTCCTTGGATGTGGCGACCTGACAACTGTGATTCATGCAACCGTCACCTTGAGATTGGATTACTGTAATGCCCTCTACTTGGGGCTGCCTTTGTCATGAACCCAGAAACTTCAACTAGTGCAGAACGTGGCTGCTAGGCTGCTATTGGGGTGGCCTAAGTGGGAGCACATACAGCTAGTGCTGCAGGAACTGCACTGGCTACCAATAGTGTACCAGATTCGTTACAAGGTGCTGGTTATTGCCTTTAAAGCCCTATATGGCTGAGGACCTGTTTACCTGAGGGACTGTCTGTCTCCACACGTTCCCCAGAGAGTACTAAGATCTGGATCTCAACATCTCCTAGTTATCCCCGGGCTGAAAGAGGCGGGGATGTCGACCACCAGGGATCGGGCTTTTTCAGTGGCAGCCCCCTCCTGGTGCCAGAAGAGGTTAGGGCCTTGCGGGACCTCGCTTAGTTCCGCAAGGCCCGTAAGACCGCTCTCTTCCGGCAAGCCTTCAGTCAACCGTAGGAGAATTCTGGAACAACTGTTGTCCTGAGAATATGAGTAACATCTGATTTGTTAGCACCAACTGAAGATTGTTTTAACTTGTACTGTTAAATGATTTTATTGATTTTATGGTTGCAATCATAGTATACTATGATTTGATGTAGGCTGCCTTGAGCCCACCTCGGTAGGGAGGGCAGGGTATAAATCAAATTAAACAGAAACAAATTATCCTACTCATCAGGCCTAAACTGCTCATAAAATCAAAGGTGCTTGATGAAAAAGTGGCTCAGTGCTCACCACTGGCAAATAGAATGAGAGCCAAACCAGCAGGTGTTCAAGCATCCCTATTGCTAAATGGGTAGCAGCACCCTCTGTAGACACAGAACACAGATTTCGATAGGCAGCAAAAGGTGTTCATGGCCAGCCAGCAGCTGCATACTTGCATAATGCTGCTCCAGCCATCCTCTGCCTCTGCCATGGCTTCTTCCCTCCTGCTTGGAAGGATTTGTCCTTCTTTTCTCTAGGATGAATCACTATCTTCTGACAAATCTCACAGACCAAATTTCATTTTCATTTCTTTTCATTTTATTCAATTTATATCCCGCCCTTCCCACCAAAGCGGCTCAGGGCGGCTCACAACACAAAAGTTCTAACATAGGATTAAATTTTAAAATACATCAAATTACAACATTTAAAACAATAAACCAGTAAAAACAGTAAAACAAAGCCATTTACCAAAGTACTATACTACAGCCTTCTATTTGAAATTTTCAAGTACCGATCAGTTGTATGCCAACCGGAAGAGGACTGTCTTACAGGCCCTGCGGAACTGCCCAAGGTCCCGCAGGGCCCTCAACTCTTCCGGTAGCTGGTTCCACCAGTAAGGGGCTGTGATTGAAAAGGCCCTGTCTCTGGTCGACTTAAGACGGGCCTCCTTTGGCCCGGGGATTGCAAGCAGATTTTGAGAACTCGATCTCAGCACTCTCTGGGGAACATGTGGGGAGAGACGGTCCCTAAGGTAGGCAGGTCCTAGGCCATATAGGGCTTTAAAGATAATAACCAACACCTTGTACCGAACTCGGTATATTATTGGCAGCCAGTGCAGTCCCGGGAGCCCCAGCTGGATGTGCTCCCATCTAGGAAGCCCTAATAGTAGCCGGGCAGCAGCATTCTGCACTAGCTACAACTTCCGGATTCGGCACAGGGGAAGCCCCATGTAGAGGGCATTACAGTAGTCCAACCTTGAGGTGACCGTTACGTGGATCACCGTTGCCAGATCGTCATGCTCCAGGAAAGGGGCCAACTGCCTTGCCCGCCTAAGATGAAAGAATGCGGACTTGGCAGTGGCTGCTATTTGAGCCTCCATTGTCAAGGAAGGCTCCAATAGTACCCCCAAGCTCCTGACCTTGTGCGCCATTGTCAGTGGAGACCGTCAAAGGCTGGTAAGGGGATTTCCCTTCCCGGGCCACGACGACCCAGGCAAAGGACTTCTGTCTTGGCTGGGTTTAGCGTCAATCCACTCAGTCTGAGCCATTTAGCCACGTCTTGCAATGCCAGGTCCAAGTTTTCTGGGACACAGGCAGGCTGGCTGTCCATAAGTAGATAGAGCTGGGTGTCATCAGCGTACTGGTGGCAACCCAACCCATACCTTCGGGCAATCTGGGCAAGGGGGCGCATATAGATGTTGAACAACATCGGGGAGAGCATTGCCTCCTGAGGCACCCTGCAATCAAGTGTGTGTCTCTGGGACAGTTCACCCCCAATTGCCACCCTTTGTCCCCGACCATCAAGGAAAGAGGAAAGCAATTGTAAGGCCAGCCCCTGAATCCCCGCGTTGGCGAGACGGCAAGTCAGCAACCGATGGTCGACTGTATCGAATGCTGCCGACAGGTCTAGCAACATCAGTACCGCCGAGCCGCCTCGATCCAGATGCCGCTGAAGATCATCCACCAGGGCAACCAGCACTGTCTCTGTCCCATGACCCGGGCGAAAGCCGGACTGATGGGGGTCAAGAACGGAAGCATCCTCCAGGAAACTCCAGGAAATTGGTTTATTCAAAGCCCAAGCAGTTCTCCATAATATTAATCTGCTAGTAGTATTCCCAACCTCTTCTCCATGTTATTAATCTAGCTACTTTCGACCTGGAGTTCTCCAAGAATTACAACTGATCTCTAGGTTACAGATAGTTCCCCTGGAGAAAATAGCAGCTTTGTAGGGAAGACTCTATTATATGCCATCAACTGCAAGTGAAATCCTGCCCCAAACTCTCACCTCTACAGGCACTGCCCCCAAATCACCAAGAATTTCCAAGCCAGAGTTGGCAATCTTACTAACTACACAGCTCCAAGATAACAGAGTACCACTTCTCTCCTAATTTTACCACAGGGCCGTTTTCAGGATGCCCCTGGTAATTCATAGATTTATATCTCACAGTTCTTCCTGGGTGGAACTGAAGTTGCCTCATAGGGATCCCACAAGGTCTCCTGTACAGGTACTGATTAGACCCAGACCTTTTTAGCTTTAGGAAGATGGCAGCACTGTGTGCCTTCAAGCTATATTCTAGTTAACCAGCTTGTTTGAATTTCTGATGGGTTAACTCACCTCAGATCATTTAATATATTGATTTAATTTTCATTTTAAAAATTAATTTGAACCCTGTTTTTCTCCCCAGTGGGGACTCCAACAGAGTGCTTTCCTTGCCTCCATTTTATCCTCATAGTAACCTGTGAGGTAGGTTTGGCTGAGAGTGTGTGACTGACCCAAAGTCACCCACTGAGCTTCCATTGCACAAGTTGGAATACGAGCCTAGATTTCTGAGATACAATGCTCCCTAGTACAACATTTTTAATCACCACACCACACTGGCTCAGTGTTTATAGATAGTCTTAAAGAATTCTCAGAGGGGAAAAGAAACCTTTTTCTTTTTTTTGAAGGATACTTTGCTGACTTTATTTCAACTCTCTTTCCAAATTTCATCTGTCCACTAAAGCACAGCTCAGAGAACAAAATCTCCAGAGGGCTTCCTCCAGCTTACCCTCTGATCTCTATAGTCTTAACAATCACCTTTTGGGAACACTTGACCAGCTCTCACAGAGCTGTGGCTTGCACATATGACATTAAGGGGGAAAGTAGTAGATAGGGGGCCCCTATCATCATCAAAGTGACAGTTGCCCCGCCCACACATGCACGCGCACATACAAAAAATGAACGCCGTATGTTTCCTTATGGGGGAGTGACACAACAGTTCCCGATGGGAGGCTAGTGATCTGCCCACCCCAAGGAATGCAGGAAGTTTCCTAAGGGGGAAAGGAGGGTCAGCCACAGGTGTAGCAGGCTTCATATTGTTTGGGGAAAGCATGTTTTGCAACACAGACTTTATTTAGAGAATTGTGGAGATGCAATGGTTCTAAGCAGACATAGTTTGGAGAGGAGACATACCCAACGGATAAAACGATGGCTTTAAAACTGAACATGGCTAACCTTATACGTGTAACATGTCCCTTTAACATCAGGTTGCGTGTCAATACAACTCATGCTCTTTAACTTGTTCATTAATGATACGGAGTCGGGAGTAAGCAGCAAAATGGCCAAGTTTGCAGATGACACTAAATTGTTCAGGGTGGTGAGAACCAGAGAGGCTTATGAGGCACTCCAAAGGGGTCTGTTGAGACGGGGTGAGTGGGAGACAACATGGCAGATGAGGTTCAATGTGGCCAAGTGCAAAATAATGCACATTGGGGCCAAGAATCCCGGCTACAAATACAAGTTGATGGGGGTGTGAACCGGTAAAGACTGACCAAGAGAGAGATCTTGGGGTCGTGGTAGATAACTCACTAAAAAATTTCAAGACAGTGTGCAATTGCGATAAAAAAGGCCAACGCCACGCTGGGAATTATTAGGAAGGGGATTGAAAACAAAGCAGCCGGTATCATAATGCCCCCCTGTATAAATCGACGGTGCGGACTCATTTGGAATACTGTGTACAGTTCTGGTCACCGCACCTCAAAAAGGGTATTATGGCATTGGAAAAAAGTGTAGAAAAGAGCAACTAGAATGATTAAAGGTTTGGAACACCTTCCCTATGAAGAAAGGTTAAAACGCTTGGGGCTCTTTAGCTCAGAGAAACGTCGACTGCGGGGTGACACGATAGAAGTTTACAAGATAATGCATGGGATGGAGAAAGCAGAGAAAGAGGTACTTTTCTCCCTTTCTCACAATACAAGAACTCGTGGGCATTCAATGAAATTGCTAATCAGTCAGGTTAAAAAAAATAAAAGGAAATACTTCTTCACCCAAAGGGTGTTTAACATGTGGAATTCACTGCCACAAGAGGTGGTGGAGGCTACAAGCATAGCCAGCTTCAAGGGGGAGGGTTTAGATGAAAATATGGAGCAGAGGCTATTAGCCACAATGTGTGTGTATATATATATATATGTATTTTGGCCACTGTGTGACACATAGTATTGGCCTGATCCAACACGACTTCTCTTATGTTCTTATCATGATCTGCAACTTGTGTTTCACAACTTGGTGCATGCTTAAAGTCACTGTTAATTACTTGATCCCTTTTTAAGATTGGCAATGTGTGGTGATTAGCATGTGGAATTCACCGCTGCAGGAGGTGGTGGAGGCTACAAGCATAGCCAGCTTCAAGAGGGGATTGGATAAAAATATGGAGCAGAGGTTCATCAGCGGCTATTAGCCACAGCCTTTTATTGGAACAGTCTAGGGCAGTGATGCTCTGTATTCTTAGAGCTTGTTGGGGGCAAAGTGGAAGGGCTTCTAGCACCACTTGTGAACCTTCTGATGCAGCGTGGGTTTTGTTTTGGTTTTTTTGCCACTCTGTGATAGAATGTTGGCCTGATCCAACATGGCTTCTCTCATGTTCTTATTATGATCTGGAACTTGTGTTTCACAACTTGGTGCACGCTTAAGTCGCTGTTACTTACTTGATCCCTTTTTAAGATTGGCAATGTGTGGTGATTAGCATTTGGAATTCACCGCCACAGGAGGTGGTGGCAGCTATAAGCATAGCCTGCTTTAAGAGGAGATTGGATAAAAATATGGAGCAGAGGTCCAACACTGGCTATTAGCCACAGTTTATGTGTATGCGTGTGTGTGTATGTACACACACATATATTGGGCACTGTGTGACACAGAGTGTTGGATTGGATGGGCCATAGGCCTGATCCAACATGGCTTCTCTTATGCTCTTATGTTCTCAGTGTGTTTTACAGGGGGAAACTGTTGCAAAGACATTCATGACTAGTTCTGCAACCCATTCTAATAACACTGCCCCGTTAATTATTAACTGCAAACACCTACAGTTTCTTATTAACATTAAAACCTATCTTTCCAGCAGCTTCAGCAACCTGTTCTCAGATTTTCTGGGGTGATAGACAAATTCATACTGGTAGGCACCGAGGAAGATATTCCAGCGAAGGACCCATGGTGACAGGATCTGCAGTGCTTGTCTGTCCGAGGCGAGCAGTCCAAGTAGAGGTTTGTGATCAGTTGTAATCGTGAAGGGTTGCCTGTACAAGTAATTATGAAACTTCTTCACCCCAGCCATGATGGCGAGCGCTTCCTTCTCAATCTGGGAGTAGTTCTGCTCCGGCAATGACAAAGTGTGAGAGTAATAGGTCACTGGCACCTCCCAGCCATCTGGCAACCAATGCCTCAGGACAGCCCCAAAGCTGTAGGGAGACACATCACATGCAAAGACCACGGGCAAGGACTCCTCAAAGTGGTGCAGGACCTTATTGGAAACCAGAAGATCCCTGACGGCCTGGAACATGGCTGCCTGTTCCTTACCCCAGACCCACAGAGCCTTCTTGTCCAGCAAATGGTGGAGTGGCTCTCTGAGGGCGGCCTTGTGGGGCAGGAAGGAATGATAAGAGTTCAATAGTCCTAGAAAAGTCTGTAATTCTGTCTTGGAAGTGAGTGTAGGGGCCTGCACTATGGTGCAGATCTTCTCAGGAGTTGGGTGGGTGGATGCCAGCAGCATCAACTGCAAATCCCAGGAACACCACTCACAGAATGCCCAGGGAACACTTCTTTCTTTACCTTTAAGCCAACCACCTTGAAACACAGAGTGGAGGCAGCAGCTAAACTCTTCTGCAGTGGAAGCAGCAATCAGAACATCATCAAAAAATGGCTGGACTCCCAGGATTCCTTTAAGAATAGAGCCCATGAGATTCTGGAAAATCTCTGAGGCTGTGCTTACCCCAAACTGCAACCACTTCATTCTAAAGGCCCCCCCCCCGGTGGGTGACTATTGTTTGTGCCTCAGCCATTTTGCCATCAACAGGGAGTTGCTGGTAGGCCTGTACTAAATCCAGCTTCCCGAAGATTTTAGCACCAGTCAGGGAAGCCAATACATGGCTGACCATTGGGACTGAATCTGCATGGTCCTGTAGTGCCTTATTGATTGTGCACTTGTAGTCCACGCAGATGCGGAAGTTCCCATTGGGCTTGACTGGCATCACTATTGGGGTCTCCCAGGGAGCATATGGGACTGGCTCTAGTTCCCCCTGGGCTAAAAGGCAATCTAATTTGGCCTCTATTTTGGGCTTGAGCATGAATGGGATATACGTAGCCTTCAGCCTTATGGGTTGTACCACCGGATCAAGTTGAAGGGACACCGGGGGATGCTTGTAGCAGCTGAGAGCTCCATCGAAAACCTCGTGGAACCCTTCACAGATGTGTGTGACACTGGAAGACTGAGACTCATTTACCCCTATGATTTCTATCCCGAGGGGCTCAAGCCAGTCCAACTAGACTCATGAGCTTGCCCCCCCCCCCAACAAGTCCAACATGCCATCAAAATGCTTGAACTGCACTCAGAAATGGCCCCACCCCTTTATGTACACTGATTTTTTTCTGAAGTCCCTCAGGATGAACCCGGTGGGCTGTAGCTGAGGGCCTCCTTTGGGTCAAAGCTTCTTAATCTGATCTGATGGATCACCTTGCCATTGGATGCCTCGGATGCGGAGGGCTGGTATGCAGCAGTTGCAGGGTGGTCTCTGCGTGACTGCTCGAATGTGGTGGCCTCTTGAAATGCCTTCATCAGGGTGAGGTCATCCTGGACAATGAGCTTGTGGTGCAGTTTCTCATCCCAGACCCCCACCATGAACTTATCCAGGAGTGCCTCGTCCAGGCTCTGGAACTCGCAGTTTAGGGTAAGGCCTTGCAGTTCGGCAATGTAGTCAGCAGCCAACTTGGCTGGGTGTAAAACTTGAGGCAGCATGCTGTGTGGATTGCCTGGGGTGCCAATGCTTGGTGAGTGTCTGGATCAGGCTCTTGTACGTGGCAGCTTCGAGAGTGATTGGAGCAATGAGGCACTTTATCAACTTTGAGGTCTCGATGCCACATGCACTGAGCAGAAGAGATTTTTTGTCTGCCTCTTCACCGATATTACGGAACAGTATGTAGTACTTCAGTCTGTCCACACAGGTTTCCCACAGGTCCGGGTGAGTGGAATCAAACTCTGGCAGATGCTGTCCTGGAGCAACAACCATGACCCCAGCCACAATGCATTGCAAGTTGGTGCATGTGGTGCGGCTGAGTGATAGGCTGACTCAACAGGATCCCACCCTCGTTACCAGTGTTAAATACTGGGTTCGATGCACTGGAGTTCAAACAGGAACATGCTTTATTGGTAACTGCATACTAAGATAAAAATGTTGTCATCACCTGTGTCCACGCTGTTCTATTATCCTTCCAGTGGCTTCAACCTGATCTCCACCACTACCTCCTGACAATCTCCAGTAAGGGCAACACACATCCCTTCCCCTTCAACAGTAGGACTGGGAATCCTCTCTGCACCCCCATTGATTGATTAGAGAATATATGGCTAGATCTACACTGCTGGCTCAGGGCAGCAGCAAGCCAGCCTGGAAGTGAGCTGGCAGAAATAGGAGCACCCAGGAGTGTCCAGACAGGAAGCAGCCTGCCCCCAGAACAGAGACAGGCTGCATGCACTCTGGAGGACTGTCCAGAGTGCTCATGCATCCACCTGGGTGCTCCCCGGGTGCTTCCCTGCTGTCCAGTGCCAAGGAGGCACCATGGAGCTGCCCCAGAAATTAGGTACCACTTTGGAAGTGGAGCTGCCCCAGAAATTAGGTACCACTTTCTGAGGCAGCTTCCCGCGTGGCCCGGACACGGTGAGTACTGGACCAGAACAGCCGGCAGAGGTGTGCATTTGGATGTGCTTTTTAGATTTGCTCACCTGCCATCCCCTGGGTGGCTTAAACTGTAACCAGCCAACATGAAGCCTTCTGAATTCACGGCTACTTAGTATTCTGATTGTTGTTTACTTGGGGAGCATTCTTTATTCAGGCCTGTTTTGTTAGTGGCTTCTTGCCTTGGTTTGTTAATTCAAAGAGTCTATAACAGACATATGTTATGAAGTCTACTGCGATGCAGCAGAGCTTGGACCTCTCAGCAGTGTTTGTTAGTGTTATTCTCTAATTCTACTCTGGAGAGCCAGTTTGGTGTAGTGGTTAAGTGTGCAGACTCTTATCTGGGAGAACCGGGTTTGATTCCCCACTCCTCCACTTGCACCTGCTAGCATGGCCTTGGGTCAGCCATAGCCCTGGCAGAGGTTGTCCTTGAAAGGGCAGCTGCTGTGAGAGCCCTCTCCAGCCCCACCCACCTCACAGGGTGTCTGTTGTGGGGGAGGAAGGGAAAGGAGATTGTGAGCCACTCTGAGACTCTTCGGAGTGGAGGGTGGGATAGAAATCCAATATCTTCATCTACCTCACAGGGTGTCTTTTGTAGGGGAGGAAGGGAAAGGAGATTGTGAGCCGCTTGAGACTCTTCAGAGTGGAGGGCAGGATATAAATCCAATATCTTCATCTACCTCACAGGGTGTCTGTTGTGGGGGAGGAAGGGAAAGGAGATTGTGAGCTGCTCTGAGACTCTTCAGAGTGGAGAGCGGGATATAAATCCAATATCTTCATCTACCTCACAGGGTGTCTGTTGTGGGGGAGGAAGGGAAAGGAGATTGTGAGCTGCTCTGAAACTCTTCGGAGTGGAGGGCGGGATATAAATCCAATATCTTCATCTACCTCACAGGGTGTCTGTTGTGGGGGAGGAAGGGAAAGGAGATTGTGTGCTGCTCTGAGACTCTTCGGAGTGGAGGGTGGGATATAAATCCAATATCTTCATCTACCTCACAGGGTGTCTGTTGTGGGGGAGGAAGGGAAAGGAGATTGTGAGCTGCTCTGAGACTCTTCGGAGTGGAGGGCGGGATATAAATCCAATATCTTCTTCTTCTTCTTCTACTCTGTATAGGCAACCTCGGGCAGAGCCACTCTTGAGTTTCCTTCACAACCTCAACTCATTTGAAAGCTCACTGTGATTTCCTCTTACCCATTTTATCTCATCGATTGCTATGTTTCTCATAAAAAGATACAGTGCACATTGCAGATGCGTAGCGCAGATATATTTTACACTTAGAACTCTAAATTAGAACACTTAGAACACTTCATTTTTGAGCCTTTGTAACAGGCAACCCAATAACAACACGGAAGGACTGGAGGTCGCCCATTATTTAAACATAAAATAAGGTATGGCAAAGATATTGAATTTCAAATAATACACGAATATGCAGGCATTCAGATTTGGAATATTAATATCCAAATTTCCAAAGGTTAGTTTTGAGGAGCACTTTGTGGGAGTATATTTTATTTCAGCTTTACACTAACCCATCAGTTTCAGGGCTCATTTGAACAAAAGCTTTAGCGAAGGCTCTGTGGAAAGCTAATGGTTTTAGGCACCTGTAAAAGACGATACATAAATGTTACTTCCATGGTCCTTGATTTCTGCTGTAGAGCAGCCAATTCTCTTTGAAACCGTCCCAGTTTAATTACTGCAGCTTTGTATTCACATCAGCTCAGAGAAGAAGGCAATTTCCTATCATATTGTTGTGGATGAAACAGCTGTAAGAATGAACCACGCTAATCACATTATGTGATATTACCATTTGTGCAATGCTTGAATTGCAGGGCAGAGTATTCCAATTTTTTTTTTCTGGTCTAAGAAAATAAGACGTGTATTTGGAAGGTGAATGGAAAGTTTCTTTTGGGCTAAAATCAGCAATTAAATCCAAACTCTGTGGGATTCTATTATACACAGAGACCTTTCTTTGGGGAGGTGCTGTGGCTCAGCGGTAAGCATCTGGTTGGCATTCAGAAGGTCCCACGTTCAGTCTCTAGCACCTCCAGCTAAAAGGATCAGGTGGTAGGTGATGCGAAAGACCATCTGAGGAACAGGAGATCCACTGCCCTCTGAGTAGACAATACTGACTCTGATGAACCAAGTTTGGTGAGCCAGTTTGGTGTAGTGGTTAAGTGTGTGGACTCTTATCTGGGAGAACCGGGTTTGATTCCCCACTCCTCCACTTGCACCTGCTGGAATGGCCTTGGGTTAGCCATAGCTATCGGAGGAGCTGTCCTTGAATGGGCAGCTGCTGTGAGAGCCCTCTCAGCCCCACCCACCTCACAGGGTGTCTGTTGTTGGGGGAGAAGATATAGGAGATTGTAAGCCGCTCTGAGACTCTTCGGAGTGGAGGGCGGGATATAAATCCAATATCTTCTTCTTCTTCGATGTTAAGACTCAGTATAAGGCAGCTTCATATGCTGCCCTGTCCACTGCAAGGAAGGAAAAGCTTTCAGAAGAAAAATAATAGTTGGTTTTTATACCCCACTTTTCAGTACCCAAAGGAGTCCCACAGTGGCTTACAATCACCTTCCCTTCCTCTCCTCACAACAGACATCTTGTGAGGTAGGTCAGGCTAAGAAAGCTCTGAAAGAACTGTGACTGACCCAAGGTCACCCATTTGGCTTCATGTGGAGGAGTGGGGAATCAAACCCATGTCTCTTTACCACTACTGTGCATGTAGTGCTTCTCCCAATAGGTAAGTGAATAGGACAGCACTTATTTATTTATTTATTACTTTAAATTTCTGTCCCGCCCTCTCCGCAAGCGGACTCAGGGCAGCTAACAACATACATTTCTACAATTTAACCAATAAAAACTACAATTTAAAATTATTTAAAACACTTAACCATTAAAACATTCCATTGCATTTTTGGTGCTGTATCACTAGGATATAATTTAACATAACTATAAATGTAAATGGTGATCATGGTACTCTGTAATGGTGTAGAGTGGCAGCTCATATGAACATGAACATATGAAGCTGCCTTATACTGAATCAGACCCTTGGTCTATCAAAGTCAGTATTGTCTTCTCAGACTGGCAGCGGCTCTCCAGGGTCTCAAGCTGAGGTTTTCCACACCTATTTGCCTGGACCCTTTTTTGGAGATGCCAGGGATTGAACCTGGGACCTTCTGCTTCCCAAGCAGATGCTCTGCCACTGAGCCACCGTCCCTCCCCACCGTCCGCTCTCTCCCAAATGAGGTTAGATCTCAAAGGCCTGTCGAAACAGTTCGGTCTTACGGGCCCTGCGGAAAGTGGAAAGATCCCGCAGGGCCCTTATGGCCTCCAGGAGAGTATTCCACAATTCTGGCGCTGCCACCGAGAAGGCCCTAGCTCGCGTCTGCTGCAACCTAGCCTCCCTTGGTCTTGTGGAGAAGGATGGTAGTGTCACCCAAACTGAATCCAGAGAAGGGGAAATCACCTTTTAAATAAAAGGTTTCAGGAAGGAATAACCTTGTAGGTCTGTGTATACCAGGGTAGATCTCAGTGAGAATACTTCAAAGAAAGAAAGAGAGTGAGAGAGCGATTGTAAACTCAAATAATATTATCAAAGATTTCAGGTTTTCACGGCTGGTAACATAAATAGCAGCTCTCCAGCAGCCCTGGCCCCACTCAATGCACAGCAGCCAAGAAGGTCAGAGCGCCTGCTCCAGCTGCAATGCCACTGAGGATGTTCTCCGCAGCTGAGAATGAAACGTCTGGAAGGAAAACTTTCTCCAGTAGAACACGGCACTTGAGCCCGAAAGATTCTACAAACCCTAACAAATAATATTATTGTATACAAAATAAAAGAAGTAAAAATATAAAGGACCTACACTAAGCACCTGAGAACTAATTCCCTAAACAATCACATATGCACACATTAAGAGGGCACACTTTAAAAAGGTAGGAGGGAGGAAACAGGGAAGTTTTAGGGAAGGGATAGATAACCTGAAATCCTGGGCTTGAGGTCTGGAGAGGTCCAGGACAAACACAGCTGAGGTCCACGGAGTAGAGCAAAGAGCTGGCCAAGCTATGAGGGAAAGCCTGCACAGGGCAGCAGGGATTCTCAGCAGGACACCAGAGTTCTGATCAGCAGAGATCTAGACCAGGGATCTGAGGAACAATTGCATGGGGTCCATCTTTCATTAACAGAAGATTCCTGGGGTAGGTGGGATTTGAGCCATCCTGGCTTTGGATTGGGTCACGACAAAAAGTTTATATCTCACTGGCTGATTTAAATTTTATTTTCCATTTCCGATAGGCCACTGCGTGACACCATCATAGTACTTTTGCATTGAGCAACTGCTGTGCACATATTATGAGAAGGCTTTATTCTTCCATTGTGAATTGCTTTCCCATGGAGACTATATACGCTGGACTAGAGCTCTTGGGGGAAAAAAATCTGAATCAAAATGATAGTTGGGCTTGTGGTCCTTGCTCTGGCTTTTTGCATGCATGTCTCCTGGTCTGTTGAAGTCTTGGGGTTCTAAAAAGAAATATAGTTAGAAGATTGCTGGCAGTAGCTAGGACTTTATTTATGAAGACTTACCTCTGATTGTTGAAAGATTTTGGGTTTTGGACTATTTAAACATTTCTGCTACATTGCTTCTTATTATATTTATATAAAGCGTTGTTGAAATGTTGAGTTTGTATTTACTTTTGCATTTAGTCTTAATTACATTCACTGTGATTATTATTTGTCTCTCTTGTTTTGCTACCGCAGCTTATAGACCGGAGTTCCTGCTATTGCTTATCTTTTACCTCTGGGATATGCCAGGATAGTCCTGTGTTAAAAAGTTGTTTGTTATTGAGAAGTGAAGTCTTATTGTTATTGAGTACCCTGAATTGGGGGAAGATAGCACTTTCTTTGGGAAATTTGTAATGCCAGCACACCGTGTCTCTTTCCTGGATTATCATGGCTACATCCAGGTACCTTTATGAGATTCTCCAGGGTTCAGGTCCCCTGACACTTAGGCTTTAAAAGGGGGTGCCTATTAAAGCAACTAAATCCAAAATAAGATGGAGGTCTCCACTAATCAAGGGGGGGTCACCTGGAGGTGGGGGCAGGGTCCTTACAGTAGTTCAGTGGTACAGTGTCAAAACCTGCTATCTCCAATAGAAAAGATTAGAAAGTAGGTGATATGAAAGACATTGCCAGTCAGACACTGCCTGTTCCAACTGGAAAGCCACTGCCAGTCAGAGTAGGCAATACTGATCTTGATGTAGTATAAGGCAGTTGCATGTGTTGTGTGATGTTCCATGTGCATATCATAATTTCATATTTTTCCCAGTTCAATGTATCCTCCTTTCTCCAGGGTTTGGGACAGAGGTTGGCTCTCGGGGGGGGGGGCAGGGAAGCATCCCAGCGGCACCCACTAGAATGTGGAGTGTCACAAGGGAAAATCCTTTCCCAGATGCTATTTAACATCTATACGTGCCCCTTTACCCACCAATATGCTGATGACACCCAGCTCTATCTGCTTATGGATGGGCACCTGGGCTCTGCCTGTGAAGAACTGAGTGAGGCATTGCAGACTATGGCTGGTTGGTTGCATCAGAGTCAGCTGAAATTGAATCCATCAAAGACAGAAGTCCTGGGTCTGGGTTGTGGGGGAGCAGAAGCTGGGATCAGGCTCCCACCCTTTGATGGAACCCAACTGGTGCCATCGACAGAGGGTGAAGAGTTTGGGGGTACTCCTGGATGCCTCTCTATGGAGGCTCAGCTTGCTGTCACTGCAAAGACCACCTTTTTCCATCTGAGGCAGGCTTGGCAGTTGATCCCTTTTGTGAGCGAGAACCCCCTATTTTTATTTAAATATGGACATTGTGGTCACTGGTTTGGTTGCCAGAATGCCTGGAGTTTCAACTTGCACACTTCTGCGCTAAGACTTGGGTTTGGCCTGCCATTTCCTAACAGACTTATGTGAATGCTAAAGGCCTAATCTTTACAGCAGCACTCTCTCTCTCTCTGAATGGGTGCTAGCTAGAAGTAAAGAAACCTCCCAGCCTCCCCGTGCGTGCTCAATCCTGGCTGTTGCAGTGGAAGAAGTCGCACCGCCATGAGCTGTCCAGTCAAGCAGTTTTCAGCCCTTTTCAATGGAAGCCATTGCCAAGACTAACACAACCAGCGACCATCTTCATGCACTTCCAGACTCCATGAGGGAGAAGCAGAAGCCTCACGTATCCAGCTGTTGCCTCAGACATCTGCATAAGGCCATTATGCTTATCTTAGGCATGTATCTTGCCAGACTGCCCGAGCCTTTGTCAAATGGAACGTTCAACAAAAGATAATACCAACCAGAGGAGGAAGAAGAGGAAGACCAGTCTTAATCCAGAGCCAGAGCTATTGTGTAAATTGGATGTCACCTTAGATATCAATTCGGCTCTCTATTGTCCTTTTAGATAAGTTTGTGTATCTTGTTTTAATCCAACCCATGCCTTGCCCAACTGTCATATTGGAGCCTCCCCTTTTCTGAGTTCATATACCATGTGTCACAGGTCATATACCCACCTGACCCCATGTCACCGGTCCTTGGACCTCCCTCCCCCTAAGGTCTCAAGGTAGTCCTTATAACCTCTGGCCCAACATCCCCCAAGTGTACAACTGACAGTACCCCTACCCTGCTGTTTAGATATGCCCCCGATACCTGATCAGTTGAGGACCCTTTCCCCCATTCCCTTTTTTGTCACCATTGGAGCCTTCCTGGAAGACTACAATAGGTAATTGTATTGCCCTGTTTGTCCATCCTTTGTGTTAAGGGCATATGGCAGGTGGAAGGGCATATGGCAGGTGGAATTTGGGGCACACTTTGCCTGGGGTGTGTGCTGGCACCAGTACTGCCCCAGACACAGTGGCTCAGAAAGCAGGCATCCAAATTCCATTCTTAACCTCCCCTGTTGACAGCCCTAACCTGATGGCCAGTCGTTCAGCTTTCCATGGCACTGCCACCACTGAAGATAACTTCTACTCTGTTTTTTATTTCTTTATGATTCTGCAATTTTTTTAAAAAAAAACTCTTAAATTTTAATTGTGGATTTTATATTGCCTCTTTGTCACTATTTATGTGACCTTGTAAGCCTCCCTGAGCTCACAGGGAGGGTGGAATATAAATTGAAGAAATTAAAATAAAATAAAAATAAATAGAAAGGCTGGTCTGAGGAAGCATTCCTTATCTTCAGGATGCTCACCAAAATTAGTGATGCTATACTCTCCCTTCTTAGCAGCACTGTTACCTACAGATGTGGTCTATTTGATGAAGATTATCAGCCTAACCCCTTGGCTTTTACCATTCCTCCGGTACAGAGTAGGTGGGAGAAAAATCATGATTGATTTCAATCAGAGAGGGGGAAAAACTCCTCCTTAGCCCATCAACAACTAATTAATCCTACAGTGTAAAATGGCAAGGAAGATGAAAAACAAAACACCAAGAATGTAGCTGCAGACTCTATACCTGCCTTCTGTTTTCCACTATACATGCAGATCCATGTCATTTCCCACTGTAAAGGGGGAGGAGAGAAATGTGCTTCAAAGGATTAACAGTAATTCATGATTGGTTGGCAGTTGACCAAATTACTTTACCAAGTGCTTTTGTGGTGTTCCTGTTTGGATAATGAATACTCTTAGGAAATGGAACATTGTTTTTGTGGTGAAACAAAACTCAACTAAGTCCAAATCAAAAGGGTATTTATTTAAAAAGAAGCATGCAAAGGACTAATTAAAGGTCCAGCAAGGGTGGTTATGGGGTGGTACTGAGCCCAGAACCACTTCTCCTCCACACATTGTCCACTTACAGAGTCAATGATATAGGAGTTCTCTGGAGAGCGTGCTTAGTACAGATTACTACATTTCCGATCTCTAAATGGCCTTTAGCCTTGAAAGTATGCCCAAAGGATATGATTATCTCATGACACAACATAGATCTTGTTGTAAATTATCTGCTTCTTAAAGTTTAATTCTATCCATTTACTTCTTCGAAGTGATCATGGAAAGCTGTACGCATAGTCCCATTGGGCACTGGGAGAAAATAGCTCTGAAGTGAATGAACTACAGATATCCACATTGCAGACATTCTGAGACACTTGACCAGAATTAAAGTTCTCAAAGATATTAAGCTTTAATTACAATGTATTCTCTCAGCTTGTTGGCTCTCTTCAGAGTAAGGACTGTTTTTATGTTTGGAAATACCACATGCATGTACATTATATATATATATATATATATATATATATATATATATATATATATATATATATATATATATAGGTCTAAACTCCATATTCTTGGGATCCACCTCATCCCCAGATTAGGTCTAGGGGCTGAAAATACTGATAATAAAATCAATGGTAAATGCTTCACAATTATGGAGTGGTCATGTACAGGCAAAGAGAGCATTATGCACAAATATGTACTGCATATTACCTACAGAATTCAGAAGAAAGATGTGGTATTGAAATGTGGAATCTATATTTCTTTCAACCTGAAAAGGTTCCATGAACAAACCTATCAGCTATTCTCTAGCCTGAATTAGTCCTCAACTATATGTATATTTTGAACTAAGTACCTAATATAGCTCCTTGAGTTTGCTATGAATAGTTAACATTTTTGTATACAAAAGCTCTGTCTGAATGCTATAATTCATTTCATTATACTAAAGTTATTTACTTGCTGCTGAGATATTATACAACACAAATGAATGAAAAAAAAAATTTCCCAAGAAATATGGTTTTAAGGAAGGTAACGTTATGCTTAATGTTCACTTACATTAGAGAGCTGTGAGTAAAAATGTAACCAAAAAGGATAAGTGTTGAGTAAAATATTTTGCCTACTTTCAAAGAGTACCTTATTGTCATCCATTCCAGTTTTCTAATTGGAAAGATCTCAGCAACAGCTTGCTGTGAGGAAGTCAGCCCCGTAGGTCATAATTCAAACGAATGATTATATGCAGTGAAAGTGCAGGAATGGGTCCCAATTATGTTTTTAAAAGTTACAACAAAAGTTGATATAAAAATATACCGCAGAAAAGAAAATTACAATCTAATCTTTCATATAATCCTTTCATGTGGGATTACTATATGCAAAGTATGGATCCCAATGGTTTGTTTGTTTGTTTGTTTAAACGCATATCCCACCATCCCCTGCAGGCAGGCTCAGTAAGCAGTAAAACATTTAAAACAATTAAACAGTACTCCAATTAAAACCTCCTAGTTTAACCACAAGATTGCAGAACAAATTCACAAAGTTCCCAAGAACTATTGTGTGTACGCCCAACAGGTGTTTGGGAAATAGGTGAGAAGCACCATTAGTAAGATGGAATGCAAAGGTCAGAGTAAGCAGGGAAGGCCGATGTACCTAGGCACCCACCGTCTTAGCTGAACAACTCCATTTTGCAGGCTTTGCAGAACAACTCCATTTTGCAGGCGGAACAACTCCATTTTGCAGGCTTTGCAGAACTTATTAAAGTCCCGCAGGTCACTGATCTCACTTGATAGAGAGTTCTACCAGGCTGGAGCCATGGCTGAAAAAGCCCTGAGCCTTGTTGATGCTAAGCGGATTTCTTTGGGGCTGGAGACCACCAGAATATGCTCTTCAGAAGAGAACAAGGTTTGTCCAGGAACGTATAGGGAGAATATTCCTGCAGATATGACAGGGCCAGACTGCACAAGGCTTTGAAGGTTAATATCAGAACCTTGAAGCTGATCCAGTACTTAGCTGCCACCAATACAGCTGGCAAAGCGCCGGCTGCATGGGTGTCTACAGAGATGACCCAGTTAACAAATGCGCTGCCGCATTTTGAACCAGCCAAAGTTTCCAGAACAGTCAAAGGCAGTCCTGCATAAAGTGAGTGGCAATAGTTCAACCCTGAGGTAACCATTGCATGGCTAAGTCACAGGAGGAGAGAGAACCAGGTGCCTGACCTGGTGAAGATGATAGAAAGCTGATCTGGTAATATTTGTGACCTGGGCCTCCATTGAAAGTAAGGCATACGATGTCACACCTCTTCCCCACTGGTGTAGACACCAATGATGCCCCATCATGGGCCAGGAGATGGATATTCAACCCCAGTCCCCCATGGCTCAGGCACAGAACCTCTGTCTTCGATGGATTAAATTTCAGTTGACTCTACCACAACCAGGCAGCCACAGCCTGTAATGTTAGAGTATTTTGCACGCAGCAGAAGAGCTGAAGGAGAGGGACAGGCAAAAACACAGGAATTTATAGACAAGAGAAACAGCTGTATTCAATGGTAGATATATTTACCAGGAAAGTATCCAATATTCAGAGTCGTTGCCAGGCCAAGGTCATACACAGTAATCAGTACACACTTCAGTAGATAACAGTATACAGCAGTAAGTATACACAGCACGATCCAAGCACAGTAGCATAGGATCCAACACCAGCAGTGATCGCTGCCACCCAGATAGCGGGCCTCACAGAACCCACAATCCTTACAGGCAGGCTGAGCAGGCTCACTGAGCTTCCCTAAGTACACGTACCAATCATCAGGGTTGCATCAGCTCTGTGAGTCAGCACAAAGCCTAATTACAGGTGAGGTCATTCCACCTTACCTCAGTAACAG
Organism: Heteronotia binoei; assembly: GCF_032191835.1. Taxonomy (NCBI): domain Eukaryota; kingdom Metazoa; phylum Chordata; class Lepidosauria; order Squamata; family Gekkonidae; genus Heteronotia; species Heteronotia binoei. The sequence continues at coordinate 72,737 of NW_026800430.1, forward strand.
GTAACAGCTGGATCATGATGCAGCATGACTCAGCATGACATTGCAGAAACAACATTACTATTACTAAGATGGAGTCAGTCAGCCATTTTAGGACTGAGTTCCAACATGTAATGCTCTTGTCAGAACCTCTGGGGTGAAGTCTGGCTGTCCATCCATCAACAGATGCAACTGGATATCATTGGTACAACCCAGCCCAAACCCTTGGACCAGCTGGGCAAGGGGGTGCATATAGATATTAAACAACATGGAGGAGAGGATTGCCCCTTGCAGGATGCCAAATACCAATGTGTAAAATGGAAAGACCCTCTCCCCAATCACCATGCTCTGTCCCTGGCCATGGAGAAAGGAGACCAGCCACTGCAAATAAGTCCTTCTTTCCCCCATATTGGTGAGAGGTGGGTGATACAGTCATAATCGACTGTGCCAACTGCTGCTGTGCTGTCAGATCAAATAGCCCCAACAAGCCCAAAGGCAAACAACCACAAAAAATCTTCCTAATTCGGAAGATTGGGAAAATCTTACCTTATGGTCAGTTCCTCCGTGTAAATTGGAACGCAACTAAACAGGCAGATTATTTGAGAGAACTAAATAGAATGTCTGGTGATTTTTCTTTAAACGGATATCCCCAAAAAATTATCTTACAAGCAGTTTCAAGGGCAGACAGGGTGCAAAGAGAATCTTTAGTAACAGGGAGAACTTGCAGAGGTAGAAATTCAAGGAAAATAACATGGGCAGTGGACTATACTCTTTTAGCAGAACCCATTCGGAAGATAATCAACAGACATTGGCGGGGGAGTGGCTTTGACCCATTTCCGGGTTGGAAGCCATTGCCGAGCTCTTACTCCGTCTGCTTTAAAAAATATATATTTTTATCCCCTATAACATCATAATTTAAAGTTTAAAAGATGGCTCTGAAGGGGGGGGGGAGAAAGGCAAAAACAAAGAAGAAAAAATGCAGTATTTAACAGACTTTTTTCCGGCTCCGGACATACCATCCACCTCCCCCACAACGCAGGGGAGGGGTGAGTCAACGGCTGAAGAGACTCCTCTCTCTGCAATTTTTTTAATGCAGGCAGTAAACAAATAGAGGCAAGAACTGAGAAATGATATCATAGAAATGTTACGACCTGAGACCCAGCATCTGGATGAATTAGAAGAGCTTCATAAGCAGGCATGCCAAAAAGCAGAGATAGCTTTTCAGAAAGTAACGGAGCTCAAGAAAAAAATACCTGAGACAACTTCAAATACTTGGGCACGGGAACGTATTCTGACTTTGGACTATCAAAGCCATGAGTTATGCCTAAAGTTCAGAGGGTTCACATCAAACGCTGGGGCTGGAACAGAGCTGACTATATTTATGGCAAACTGGCTAGCAGCTACAGTAAATCTTGAAACCGGAATTACACCCCTCCTGCAGCGAGCTTATTGCACTGGCAAGGTATGTGAAGAATCCACTTCATCATCATATACCAGAGATATACTGGTAGAATTCAAGGATCTTTGAACACGATGCAAGATTCTTGCAAAGGCCAGGGAGAGGGGCAGTTTGGACTATCAGGGGTTAAAGATTTAGGTAAATCCTCATCTCCCTCCTGAGTTCTTAAAGATCAGAAGAAATCTTAAAGGCACGACAGCTAAACTGCGGGACTTAGGAATAAGATATCGTTGGCTCCAAATGGGCAAACTTTGTGTGCAACAAGGTTCAACTTATCATACTGTCCACGACTCTGCCTCTGGTGAATTATTGCTAACTGCTTTAAATTCCTCCCCCCCCCCCCCGCATCGAGAGTAAACAAGAGGAAGGAGCGCTCTCCCCCTACTCCATTTAAAGCAAGTCATGTATGCACTTCTGAAGATCGTGGAGATTTTGAGGAGAGTGTTGACTCCTTTTTTAAAAAAATGAGGTTTTGGGTACAATTTACAATAACTCTCTACTAGAGAGTGGTGGGACTGTTGTAAGTGTCTGGGCATGTTTCCCCAAGCTATAATCAGCCCATGGAAGGTGGAGTCTTGTTCTCCTCCAGTCCTTAAATTTTAAGGTCTCCAAGGGCTGAGCTGTATATTATATTATTTGTAGCATAACATAGCTCTAATTTGATTTGAAAAAATATAATGTAAAGCTAATATAATGAGCTAAGTTTAACGTGTGAATTTTATAAATGTTATTATTTAATCTTTGAGAGAAAAATGAAGGAAGAAGATGAAGATGAAGAAAACATGAAGATACAATGTTTAAGTGATATTAACTTTGTACAGTGGAATAGATTTTGTTGGAGTTGTTATTTTTTTAAATTCTTCCTTTAATAAAGAAAGAAAATGCAAAAAAAAAAAAAAAAACCTAAAACCAAAAACAGACATTGGCACCTGGTAGCAGACATTCCAGGCTGTGAGGAAAATCCGTGGGTAGGGTTCGTGCAAATTGCCTGGACGTCATACATTGCCTGGCTTTGATGTAAAGTTTACCAGCATCAGCTTTAGAACTCTGTTTTGTGCCTCAGCATGTTCAACAAGGAAGCAGCTGATTAAGTATTTTTTATTAATTATGTCTACACTATTGCAATTAACCTATTATGTGGCCCTGAATTTTATTGTCTGTATACCAATCTTTGCTGATCTGTGATAGTAACAAATCAAAAGTGAAAGAATTCTATTTTCCATGTAGAATGGCTCCAAGTATACCTTTCAAGGTTTTCATGTTTTGGGAGGAACAACACAAGGACTTTGTATCACATATATAATTTATTTTATTTTTTTGCCACTGTGTGACACAGAGTGTTGGACTGGACGGGCCATTGGCCTGATCCAACATGGCTTCTCTTCTGTTCTTATGTGACACAGAGTGTTGGACTGGATGGACCATTAGCCTGATCCAACATGGCTTCTCTTATGTTCTTATGTGACACAGAGTGTTGGACTGGATGGGCCATTGGCCTGATCTAACATGGCTTCTCTTATGTGACACAGAGTGTTGGTCTGGATGGGCCATTGGCCTGATCCAACATGGCTTCTCTTATGTTCTTATATGTGTGATGGGAGTGTTGTGCTTCCAAGATGTATGCCAAGTCTTTTCTGTTTCTGACCACATGACACCGAAAGAACTGGCTGTACCCTCCCTGCCCTGTTGTTTTAATGCCCTCACCCTGGATGGCATTGGTTACGTTGTAAAAATCATATTACCTACATGGCTATGAAAAAGTCTCACAATGATGACAACAGAAACTCCATGGGCAGTTTGAGGACATAAAGACTTTTTTGGAGGGTGCGGGGAGGACTACAGCTGTGGTTACTAATAGAAAAGAGCTGTTGTGAACTCCCCCTGAATGCGTGATACAAAATGATGTAGTGGTGATTACGAGTAGCAGACTCTGATAATCTGGAGAGCCAGGTTTGATTCCGCACTCCTCCCTATGAAGCATGCTAGGTTATGTTAGGCCAGTCCCAGTCTCATAACTGTCTCAGCCCCACCTACCTCACAAGGTGTCTGCTATGGGGAAAGGAAGGGAAGGAGATTTCAAGCCACTTTGAAATCTCTTACGGTAGAGAAAAGCAAGGTATAAAAACCAACTCTAATTCTTCTGTTGCCCCCCCCCCCCCGCCCACAACAAACACAAGGGGCATTTTCGCACTTACCTTACTCGGGAGCGACGTCCCTCTTCACCGCACAGCGTCTGCGCGGATTTCGCACTAATTGCTCCGCAGAACCCGGAAGAGCCGCAAAGTCCCACGGCTTTTGCGTCGCAAATGTAAACTGGCCAAAAACCAATTTACATTTGCGACGCAAAAGCCGCGGGACTTTGCGGCTCTTTCGGGTTCTGCGGAGCAATTAGTGCGAAATCCGCGCAGATGCTGCGCGGTGAAGAGGGACGTCGCTCCCAAGTAAGGTCAGTGCGAAAACGCTCAAGGAGTCTGTAATGTACAGCAGGGCCCACAGTTCAGTGATTTACCAGACCCAGATCAACGCACAAAATAGCATTATTTTACGTTGAAAGAGAATTGCTACTCCTACTCTCTTTGCAGTTCTGGAATTGTAACACTATCACATCCTTTGCTGTCTACCTGGTCTATAGGTCTTTTTAATGATGATGATATGTATGGATTTCATTTTACTTTCAAAACATTTCTTTTGAATGATTTCCTCCCTCACAAATCGTTCTTGCTATATGTCTCTATTTCGTGCCAACCGCGGACTCCATTAACATGTTGTTTACTTCCACCCTGAGATCATTAATAATACTGTTAAATAAAATGAAAGAAAACATCAGCCCTCCAGGCGTATGTAGCTGGACACCTTGTCTAAACCCTGATGTGTCATCCATTATCTACTGCCTTCATTTAGGCACCTTTAGCCAGTTCTCTGTCAATGTGACAGATTTCCTTCCAGTACAAAGGTTTGATTGATTTGAATTCAAAGCCAAGTAAAACCAATTTTTTTTTAAAAAAATCCCATCCCCTAAATTTAACTTTCTTCTCAACAGTCTGATCACGTAAACAAATCAATTGTAAATATATAATCGGAAGAGCATTTATGTAAACCGTTCAGCAGCATTGTAAAGACTAACAAAATTTGCAGTAGGGTATGAGTTTTTGTGGATCACTGCTCCCTTCTTCAGATATAGCCAGAATGAGAGTCTGTATAAGAAAGAGGAATGATTTCAGATGTTCAATTTGAACACAGTTTGCTTAAAGCAAGCATAGCAGGCAAACATCAATAGCAGGTCAATGACAATAGAAGGCATGATTGGATTACGTGTGATATGCCGAGGAGTAGAAGGCATGGAGAAATCAGCATTGGTAATAAGGCAGGAAATCTAGGTCTTGATTCAGTCCACTTGGTTGCACTGTCTTGAGCTTCATTATGAATTGCAGTTCAGGAGTCTCTCTCTCTCTAATCTCCCTTTGAAATTCCTTTGTAAGAGAACTGCTACTCTTAGGTCAGAAATTGACCTGGACGGTTAAAAACTTCTCACTGCATGTACAAATACAGGCATGATGTGTCCCTTCAGCATAGGTTAGAGGTACCTCTTCTTAAGAAATCTGGCTAGTCTTGCAAAAAGGTCTTCTTGGCTCCCTCATCATTCACAGATATTTTGTCCCTAAGGTTTCAAGTTTGCATCAAAACGTTTCATTTTAATCGAAGCTCAATGGGCTATATCCTATCATGCTGCTCTGCTAAAGAGGTCACCTTTTGCCGGGCTAGACAGCCCTATTCTCACGGAAAAGATACTTCTGGAAGTATCTATTGCTGAGTAAATCTATTGCTAATGGACACAATATATGTTTTACAATTGGATAATTCTCTACACCACCATCCTTGGGAAGACTTGATGTACGACATTGTCTTTCAGAAGGACAAATATCAACTAAGGGTCTAGGAACCATTCCTACGTTAACCTTTAAGACAGCAATATAAATTAGAATGTAGAGATATGAAAATTTCATAATGAAATTAATTTGTGGAATCGTACCTGTATCAAAAAAAGGTAACCCTGGAAGTTGTCAGAATTTATTCAGCTGCTAGTAGAAGGGGGGAAAAAAACCTAGAATTTGCCTGCATCGTTTTACCTCCTAAAAACACTCCACACATTTATATCATTCTCACCTATCTTTCCCCCTTGCAGTGTTATGCTTTTAGCAAACTGTGTTCAAATTAATATGCGATTAGTCAAAGCACACAGCAATTGTGGCGGCAGCATTTGCAATTCAGGGCATTTCCTGAGATTAATAACGGAGAGCAAAGAATTAATGGCCATTTGTAATCCCTGTGGAAAGCCCAACATTGAGCGCTTTACAGTGAACAATGAGAGGGGGGAACACAAGGCTCACACTATGGATTTTTTTTCTAGTAGTCATTTTTAATTACACGAATACAGAATTGCTGCAGGACTCATGTCTGGCACCAATCAGGTTTTGTGAAATTTTTCACAGGATTCCATTTGATTCTTCTTGGTGATAACAGTGGAAAAAAATATGTAGAAAAACAGCTATTGTACTTTTTGAAAGATCTTGTGCAGACCCAGAATTTTAGTTATGTACAGGTAAATTCCACTAATTTTGATAGGGATTGTGCACATGTTTTGATGCTTGCAGCCTGCAGCAGTGCTGCTAGGCTGCATTTGCAGGCTTTGCCCCCTTGGAGGGAAGAGAGGATCGGCGGACCGTTTGGGTGTGTATTTCAGGGGGCGGGGCCAGGCCACTGTAATGGCCAGACCTCTGCTCCCTGCTTCAGTCCCGGACAAGATCGGCCCTCCCACCCGCCCTGTTCGCTATGTAAGCGGTTGCTGGTTGCCTCATTTTGGAGGGGGGGGGGCGGGTAGGAATTTTTTACTCCCCAGCTGATTGGCAGTTGCTGGGGTGTGTTTTTTGCCTACCCTACTTAGCAGAGCAATGGATTGTGGATTTGGCTATTGGGAGGTGCTGTTAAATTGGTGGTCACTTTAGTTGGCAGGTTTTTAGGGGTTTAGGGTACTATGTCACTAGGGGAGGACCATGAAGCATCCCCCTTTTGGGGAATTAGGGGACTGGCATGATCAACCTTGAGGTTTGGTGACCCGGGGTGGGGAGAATGCAGACCGTCCTGGAGGCTCGACTAGAGAGGGCCTTCCATTAAGACATGCATCTGGTGGTTGGACCCTCTGGGGCGTGCCTCCCTGCTGGGCCAGCCTGGCGGGAGCTGTGTTACACAGCTCCGGCTGGGGGCTGGGTCTCTCACCCGTGAATGGCAGGGGAGCGGTCTGTTGAGACCCCTAGCCCTGACCAGGCCGCAGTTTGGGTGCCCTTGCCATTTATTATGATGATTAATAAAGTGGCCCATTATTTATACCAATGCATTGTGCCCGACTCTTCATTCCGACTTGGGGGGCAAACACAAGACTACAACTTTTAGCGATTAGTCATAATCTAAAAAGTGCATATGGGCAAGAGCAGCATACAGAGATGTTTTCACCTGTGCAGTTCTCTCTGACGTAGAAGGGAGTCACTTTTCATTGTAAAAAGGAGGTGTTGTCTTTGATTGAGGAAACATCCATAAAAGCTCCATGCAGACGGTTCTTGCTTGTGTGTTCCATTTAATTGTGCCCTCCGTATTATTGTTGTACTTTAAATGTCCCAATCTTCCCTAAGCATCCCTGTATTTCAAATATGCTAATCTTTCATAAATATCCGATAAATGGAATTATTTTAAATTTCTAATGTTTAGACAAAGAATTAACTTAATATGGATTAGAATGGGGGCAACACATGGGGAAAATGGAAACCAAAACATTCCTGAAAACAGACTGGTACTGGACAAAAAGTCGTGGTATGCACATTTAACAACAGAAAATTCACAATTGGAGAGTCAGTTTGGTGTAGTGGTTAAGTGTGTGGACTCTTATCTGGGAGAACCGGGTTTGTTTCCCCACTCCTCCACTTGCATCTGCTAGCATGGCCTTGGGTCAGCCATAGCTCTGGCAGAGGTTGTCCTTGAAAGGGCAGCTGCTGTGAGAGCCCTCTCCAGCCCCACCCACCTCACAGGGTGTCTGTTGTGGGGGAGGAAGGTAAAGGAGATTGTGAGCCGCTCTGAGACTCTTCGGAGTGGAGGGCGGGATATAAATCCAATATCTTCATCTACCTCACAGGGTGTCTGTTGTGGGGGAGGAAGGTAAAGGAGATTATGAGCAGCTCTGAGACTCTTCGGAGTGGAGGGCGGGATATAAATCCAATATCTTCTTCTTCTTCTTATGTGCATCTTCACTGTCAACACTAGCATCATAATCAGTTGCCACTGCATATTACTGTCAATGCTCTTTGTACACGGAGATATATATATGGGATTCAGAATCTCAGGAAGGGCCACTATTTGGTACTTTTTTCCAGGATAAGAAAAGCAGAGGGAAAATCCCATCAAGGTACTTAATCAGCTGCCTGTGGCAGAAGACAGTGAACACGAGCATTCTATTGGGACCAATTAATGTAACCTGGATATGAAGAGGCAAGAAGAATATGTTTCCTGGCTTCTTTTTTTTTCCTGGTGGTTTGCCAGTGCTGGCTGTGATACAAAGTACAAAGCACTGAACAGAAGGGGCATTGATAAAGGGAAAAGGATGGAACTGACCTGAAGAAAGGTTTCCATGATTCACTTCCTGTGCTGAGGAGCAGTGCTTTAATTACCTCACCATAATGTCCCCCACCCCAGGCTTTAAAACAGAGGTGTCAAATTAATTTGTTACAGAAGCCAGATCTGACATAAATGTCAGACTGGGCAATGTGTGCCATAAAACATAATGCCAGTACTGGAGATATAAACTTTTTAAAGAACTGTAACTGGTAAGCTCTGAGATGCTAGGGGAAGGGACAGTGGCTCAGTGGTAGAGCATCTGCTTGGGAAGCAGAAGGTCCCAGGTTCAGTCCCTGGCATCTTCACAAAAAGGGTCCAGGCAAATAGGTGTGAAAAACCACAGCTTGAGACCCTGGAGAGCCGCTGCCAGTCTGAGTAGACAGTACTGACTTTGATGGACCGAGGGTCTGATTCAGTATAAGGCAGCTTCATACGTCCATATGTTGTGTCCTCACTCGCAAGGCCCTGTAGGCTGAGGAGGTGCCACTCCACTGCTAATGCTTTGAGCCCAGGCCCCAGAGTAAAAATGTGAAGCAGCTGGGTGTTGCATGCTCACCCCTGCCCCTGAGCCACCATGGAAATTTACTGGGAAGACAAGTAAATTGGGAAGCAGAAGGTCCCAGGTTCAGTCCCTGGCATCTTCACAAAAAGGGTCCAGGCAAATAGGTGTGAAAAACCACAGCTTGAGACCCTGGAGAGCCGCTGCCAGTCTGAGTAGACAGTACTGACTTTGATGGACCGAGGGTCTGATTCAGTATAAGGCAGCTTCATACGTCCATATGTTGTGTCCTCACTCGCAAGGCCCTGTAGGCTGAGGAGGTGCCACTCCACTGCTAATGCTTCGAGCCCAGGCCCCAGAGTAAAAATGTGAAGCAGCTGGGTGTTGCATGCTCACCCCTGCCCCTGAGCCACCATGGAAATTTACTGGGAAGACAAGTTGAACTAACTCCCTGTCTGTGAACGTGCCAAGGTCAAGACCATGTGCATGGCAGGACCCAGGCCAAGTAAATCCCAATAAGCCAGAGACATCTGTACAGCAGCAGCTGCCGCTAGTCAGGGCTGCCAGGTGATCCATGGCAGGGCAATGCTGGAGTTCAAGCCAAGGATTGTCAGCAAACCACTCCACCCCTATGTGGTGATAGCTGCCCCCAGACTGAAGGCCACTGGATCATCTGCTGGGGGAACAGGCATTATGTGCACAAGACCATGTATATGGCAGAGACTCAAGGCCACCCAGCAATCAGTGGAACTGGAGCTCACTGGCATCACCTCCCCATGAGGTGGCAGCTGCCTATGGCTGAAAGCCACCAGGTGGTCCATGGGGGAGGGAGGCCCAGTTGCTGAGTTGACTGTTCAGTGGCAAAACTAGGCCATTGATGTGTGAAAGAAATTGCCAAAGAACATCCCCATGGGGTATATGAATACAGTGGTGATGCTGGCTGCCGGTAGGCCCCAGCAAGGGATCGTTCGCACCCCTCCATGTGCAAATGCTGATCCTCATGGCTATCTGGGACAGCATCCCCAGAGCTGCATGCCGAGCAGAGAGGTGCACAGTCTCGCCTTGGAACCCTGAGCTGATGCTCCCAACTTTCCAATGAGGCTACCACTGAAGTGAAAGGGTTCTGCTTGAATGCTATAGAAGAGGTTGTTCTACCATGCTAAAGCCAAAATCAGGCTGGCTCTGCCCTCTTCCAAAAGCAGTCTCCTCTTCCCTCCCTCACACCAGTTTACTGGCTGGATAAGAGCCTTGGACAGGCTGGTTCCAACTCCAGCCTGAAGTGAAAGGGTTCTGCTTGAATGCTATAGAAGAGGTTGTTCTACCATGCTAAAGCCAAAATCAGGCTGGCTCTGCCCTCTTCCAAAAGCAGTCTCCTCTTCCCTCCCTCACACCAGTTTACTGGCTGGATAAGAGCCTCGGACAGGCTGGTTCCAACTCCCCCGGGGGCCTTATTTTTGACACCCCTGCTTTAAAGATTGTCATGGATTTCCAAGTGCCTTTCCCCTCTGCCTCGTCAAAGGCACACTGGCAGGCTGTTTTCTGACTTCACTTGACAGCAGAGTGACCAAATGCTACTCAAAGGGCACTGTGGCTTTACTCTGCTCCACTCTCTCCTCAGGCTGTTCGGTTCTCAATTAGCTTTTAAGTTGCATTATAGATCTGCTAACAGTTGTGCAGTTAAATCATTAATTACTTTCCCTAGTCAGTTGGGAACTCAATTTCACTTTGGTTTGCAGTTTGCACTTCATACTAGATTACTTAGCTAATCCATATAAACATCTTCAGACACTATAATTTAAGAGAACTAATGATGAGGAAGCTTAGGTAAATTTATCACAAAATAATTCTTAGTTAGGGATTTAAAGTACAAAACCCCTTGAAAGCAAAGGGTTCTAGATAGACAATACTCTGGCCACACACAAACACTTTAAGGCACAGGTTAGAGAATGAAACTATGAACTCTATTGAGTGAAAATGGATTTGTTTAAGCTTTTAAAGACTAGTTTTTATTTATAGTGAGAAGGTGGCATTGCAAAAGAGTTCTGTGAACATGTTGCCATGAAAACTGGGCAGTTATCTCATTTCATTTGCCATTGCTTTTCTTTTCTTTTTTGAGGAAATCATTTCCTGCTTACATTCAGTTGCCATTTTGGTTGAAGAGATCAAAAACTAGACTCAGTCAGTTTTATTGAATATTTGAGACATGCAAGCTTCAATCGCAAATGTGAATGAATTCCAACATAGTTTCTTAAAAGGACAAAAGTCAAAAGAACTTAAATAACTGAACATGTAGCAAGTCAAGCCCTTTGGAATGTCAACTATAAATTGATCAGAGAAAGGTATCATAACATTCCCATGTAAAAATGGAAATTAACAATTAAAAGGAGAAATTGGCAATTAAGAGATAAAACGAGTAATTAGAAGTTGAAATTAACAATTAGAAGCTTCCAACTGAAACCGAGATATCAAAGAAGACTACTGCTGCAGCTGTCTGAGCTGATCAAGAAGACATGCTCAAAGCAGTGATCTCTCCTGGAAAGGCGCCCTGTAGGCTTCCCAACCCTCCCACCCTGGCAGGGGACTCCAGGATTTCCACCCTCTTCCCCCGCTCCCCAAAAAAACAAAAGTGGGGGGAGGGGGAAATGGCGCTGGGGAGCATTGCGAGCCGCCCGATCCTGGAGCGGGTGAGGCTGCCACGCCATGCCGCTGTCGCCCCCTCCCCGCCCACCGCAGCTGCTTCTCCGAGATGGGCCCAGGCTGAGCCCATCTCGGAGGAGCAGCCAAGAGGCGGCAGCAGCGCAGGGGAGGGCAAGGCAGGCCAGGAGCATGGCGAGCCGCGAATCCAGGCCCTTCTAGGACCCGGACCTGTGGCTCGCCACACCCCCGGCCCGCCTCCACCCCCCCTGAGCCCATCTCGGAGGAGCAGCCATGGCGAGCAGAGAAGAGGTGGCAACTGCGGGGCAGCTCACCACGCTCCCCGGCACCGTTTCCCCCTTCCCCCCTAGCTCCACCTCAGTATCTCCTGGCTCCACCCCCAAAGTCCCCAGATATTTCTGGGGTTGGACTTGGCAACCCTAGCACCCTGGGAAAGCTAAGAAAGACAGATGTGTGAATACAACTTTTCCTGCTTTGTTTATTTATAACTTAGAAAGTGGAAACTGCAAATTAACCCCACTCACGTAATTAGAAATATCATATAGTTGTTTTGGAATGCAGTAACAGTAGGGTTGCCACCTCTGAGCTAAGAAATTCCTGGGGTTTTGGGGGTGGAGCCTTGGGAAAGCAGTGTTTAGTAAGAGGAGGGGCCTCAGTAAGGTTTAATGCTATAGACTCTGCTCTCCAAAAAAAAAAAAAAAAACATTTTATCCAGGTGGAATGATCTCTGTTGTCTGGAGATCATTTGTAATTCCAAGAGATTTCTAGAACCCACCTGGGGGTCGTGCAAGCAAAAAAAAGTCACACGGAAAACGGAACTGGAGAAAAAGGGCAAGCCTCTGTGTAAAGATGCCTCTTATATATATGAAAACTGTTTCAATACAAAATTTAAATAAAGACGTTGTTAGCGAATTCTGTTTATGCACCGCTCCTGTACCTCCAATTACCCAAACAACCAGGAGCTTCTGAAATCACATCAATGGGTCACCAAAACTGTTAAAGAGATTATTTTTGTACAGCAGCTTACATTTAACGTATACTGATCATGTCAGGTCACCCAAAAAGTCGGGGGATTTCTTTTGTACCCCCAGCAACAGAAAACCAAAATCAAAACCTGCAGTTACCAAAACAGCCTGCAGTTATCAGAAGGCTAATACATACTCACTAATAAGTTTTAAGACTTTGTAGATAAGCTTTATTAGACTCCAGGTTTAGAAAGGAAGTTATCAGTTTATTAGACTCCAAGTTTCTCCTTCAGACAGAAGGCTTCAAAATAGAGTTAGAAAGACAAAACAAGACATTACGTTAGTGCAGTTTGTCATTCAGTTCCCTTAGACAGAAGGCTTAAAATATATGGATAGAAAATAAAGCAGCTGGATAAACTTAGTACATTTAAGAAAACAATCATACAGTTAGAATTCAGTCAAGCATAAAGCATAGTTCTACCATAAAGCAGGGAGCCTACTGAAAATTATGTCCCAACAGGGACTTCCCCTATTAGCTACATTTTCCCATTTAAAATCTGAATCCCAAGTCCCTAGCAGTTGCTATGCTCTAGATCCTGAGCGTTTTCTCTATGTTTGAGGATTGTTAATTTCTTGGCTGGACTGACAAAGAGGCCCTGCCTCTCATACAGTCAGCCCCTTCTGCTCAAACGTGCAAGACTTATAAAGGCTTCAATCCATCTATTTATCAGATCTATTGGGTCACAGCTGTGCTTCGAATGTAAACAATTTTATAGCCAAATATAAACAATCAGAGCCCAGATAGCCCTCAGCCTTTCACCTACTTTCTAACAGATTTCCTCCATCTTGTTTTCTGCCATATCAAATAAGGAGATTCTTGTCCCCAGAAGACTCTCAGCTTTACCCTAGGTTTTTTCCCCCTATTCTGCTACCTCTATTTTCTCCATTGACTGAGCCTCTTCCCTTGTGGAGGAAGGGAGGAGGGCAGAGCTTGTTTTTCCAGGCTCTCTCAATCGCTCAGCAAAGCTACTGAGGCCAAATCTCTCTTCTTTCTATTGGCTGAAGCTCCTCCCCCTCCTGTGTCCCTTAGAAAGTTTATATCGCTGCTGCCTAATCTTATATAGGTACACACATGGCCTGGCCCAACATGGCCCAGCCAACCTCACATGGCCCGGCCCAAAAAGGCCTCATTTATATCAGATCCGGCCCTCATAACAAATGAGTTCGACACTCCTGATTTAGAGGCTTAAGGTGTTTGCATTAGTGCCCATTTCATAAGAGACCCAACCCAAAATTCTGCGACAGAAGTGATTGCAACTTCAAAAGTTCTCAGAGTCTTACTGGTAACACAAATCACCATTGTAGTACAAAAAGTACAAAAAGATGTTTCAACATGTAAAACAGCAGCAAGAAGCTGCTAATACCCAGCAACAGGTAAAACCGGTCTATTCTCCTGTTTCACGAATTATGCTTTTTCCAAGCTGTAATTTATACCATTTCAAGTCGACTTTCACTCTCACAATATGCAAAACTCTCACTCACTTCCTAATCTCGTACAAAACTAACACATTGAATTAGCGGATTAAAATCATGCAATTGCCTGTTGATGGAAGATGGACTGTTTCCATGTTAAATCGATGCACCTTTTGGCAAAAGAACTGTGCCTTTATCTACTGTGCTGGTGATTTGTGTTACCAGTAAAGACTCTGAGAACCTTTGAAGTATCCATCATTTCATTATTGAAATGGTTTTCATATATACAGGAGGCCTCTTTACATGGAGGCTTGCCCTTTTTCTCCAGTCCCACCTGGAGGTTGGCAACCCTAAGTGGCAGCTAGTAGTTCAGGATATGGATGGACATGAACCAGCTCACAAAGTTAAGTTTGTCATGAATTTTGGGCCGTTTTTGGTTTGCAAAGCCAGTTTGTGGACTGGCATGTGACATGAACATTCCATGAACTTTGGTACTGTTTATAGTGGCTAGTGGCAGTTTGAGAATGGATACATTTCCAGACAAATTGTCACATCTCAGTTCAACTGTTTCACTCCAAGGCAACACACCAGAGGAACTTCAAAGCGACAGGGGAAGCAAAATTCTCCAGCCTTGGACTGTTTTCTTTTTTCTTTTCTTTTTTTTGTCTGCATTTCTTGGGTTTTGATGGCTTTCTGGCTGCTCTTGTCATTTTCAGGAGGGTTCCCCCCTGCCTTTACCAGTTTGGGTTCCCTTCTTGCACAAAGCTTGCAAAATCCCCCCACCTCCCACTGGAGCGTGATTCTGTCCTAGACATCAATCCTGTCGAGCTGACATTGCATCTCCTTGATTGCACTTGTACTGCTGGGCACTCTGTACATTGCAGTGCTTCTGCTGGACTTGCAAAAGTGCCACCCCACCTTCAGTTTTATTACAGAAATTCTCTGGTATAACCTTAGTCCTGTTGGGTTTGCACTGCCACTATTTCTGCTGGCCACATTACACTGGTTCTGCTTGGCCTGAAAAAAAAAATGTCCTCCACTTTCAGTTTCTACTGCAGAGATTCTTGGGGACTTTGATTTTGTTCTGCTGGGCTTCTATCTCTGTTGCTTTTTTTGGCTTTTTTTCTCCATTGAAAACAATAGAGGATGGGGCACCTTATCTGAGGGGGCATAACTTAGACCCCATTAATCCATTTCTCACCAAACCTGGAGGGCAAGTAGAGGAGTATCAGCCTGTGAGTTTGTTGTCTCTAGCATGTTGGGAGACCAGTCTACCACATCATGAACTTCACAAACTGAACCAATTCATCTAGCATCTAAAAGTGTGTGATGGTTCATGGTGTGATCCATGCATGCCACAAACTCAGCCACAATTTCCTGATTCGTGCCCATTCTGAGTTCTGAAGGTTATTGTAGCAAGTTGATGTGGCAGTAGTGGACACTAATATGTATTTTGGTCGGAGAAACCTTAACAGTACCTCCTACATCATACTTCCTCATCACATCACCTCATTACATTACAGGTGAGAAAGATACCAAAGAAATTTTTTTTTACCAACCTGTCAGTGAATGGCACAATTTATAGCAAACCATCTCTGAGGTAAAATGTGATGGTGTTTCTGAGGTACCCTGTCTCCTGCATTGGTAAAACTCAGTTATAGCCTTGTCTGTCCTCAATACCAAGGTGGAAAACAATGAGGCAAAAGTGAAATGTGGATGCTCAGGATGAACTTTATGCTGATGTAATTTATTGACATATGGAGATACGATTTCTTTAAAAGATAGATACAGTATATTGTGTCAGAATGGAGTAACTGGGAGACATCTTTTCTTACTTTTCCCACAGATTTCTTAACCTTTTAAATTCCTTGCTACAGGTTCTTTAAACCACAAACCTCCACCTCTCCCACAGATTTCAAATAATGCTGAAAGACTATGTATGAGAATCATAAACCAGTGTGTGCCACACTAGGTCAACACACTATACTGTCCTATTCCACCTGAAGCGACTGAAGACAGAGCAAAATCCCTGCCCTGCCTTAACAAACCCACTTTACTGAACTGACTGAGACAGCAGTTCTATGGCAATCTCCCCCTTTTGTCCTTTCCCTTTCCTTCTCCTTCTGAATGTTCCAAAGGCCCTAAGTAGCCATTGCTGGCTTCCTCTGTAAGAACATCAGGGTACAAAGGGGATTGGCAGATACTGAAAAAAAGAAATGGACTTGGCTCTGTCCATCAGTCATTCAACCATGTCTTTTAAGGAAAAAAAATGACATGGGGTTTGCCAACATACAACCATGTCCATAGGTTGTTATACTTGCAATAGCTATGATAGAATACATGTCTGTGTATTCCGCAGTGAAAGCGGCTTCACAAGGTAAGGTGATCAGTGTTTGTCTGGTGCTTCATATCAAAAACAATACCAGGTTACTTAGGATACTTTCAATCATAACAAGTAATTTAAAATTATTAGCAAGCATGCTCCAAACAAATATGCTCCATGCGCCAAAAAATCAGATTAAACAAATATGAGCAGAAAAGCCAGTATGCTATCTTCGAGCCTAAACTGATGACCTTATAATGGTAGTCGCTGTGGACAATGCAGAGCTACAGCTAATCTTTTGAGCTTAAATCAATACTACAGCTCTGCTCAGATACATCACAGGCAAAAGGAAGCTGTCCTGGCTAGACTGAGGACTCAAAATATTTACAATGCAATTCTAAGCAGGGTTACCCTGTTCTCCGCCCATTGACTTCAGCGGGCTTAGATGGGTGTAGCTCTGGTTATGATTGCACCATTACTCACATATAATAATAATAATAATAATAATAATAATAATAA
Source organism: Heteronotia binoei (assembly GCF_032191835.1). Taxonomy (NCBI): domain Eukaryota; kingdom Metazoa; phylum Chordata; class Lepidosauria; order Squamata; family Gekkonidae; genus Heteronotia; species Heteronotia binoei. Next base: position 89,266 of record NW_026800430.1, read on the forward strand.
TAATAATAATAATAATAATAATAATAATAATAATAACAACAACAACAACAACAACAACATTTTATTTATATCCCGCCCTCCCCGCCGAAGCAGGCTCAGGGCAGCTAACAACATAATCAGTCTGTACAATGAGTTATACAACAAATTTTTAAGATCAACATTCAACTTAAAACATTCCAATTTAAAATTAACATTTCTGGTGCTATCCTATTAGATGCAAGTATGTATGATGGCGGAATCACTTAAGACGAGTCGATCAGTCATTCAGTCAGGTAAAGGCCATCCTAAAGAGGAAGGTCTTGCAGGCCCTACGGAACTGTTCAAGGCTCCGCAGGGCCCGCACTTCTTCCGGGAGCTTGTTCCATAGGTGTGGAGCTGCAATGGAGAAGGCCCGTGTACAAGTATTCTTTAATTTTTCCTCTTTCGGCCTGGAGATAGTCCGTTGGTTCTTCCCCACTGACCTCCACTCCATATGCAGTGCTTTACAAAGTCCAGGGCACTTCACATACATTCTCTTGGTAATCCTTACAGTATCCTAGCAAGGTTAGTCAATATTATTATCATTTCCATCTGATAAGGCTGAGAGAACGTAACTTGCATAAAATAACCTAATGAATTCATGGCAAAGGTAAGAGTCAAAGAGCGGCTCTAATAGTCAGTATATAAGAAGACCCAAGCAGTATACCTTCCCTGAAATGTTATTTTAATAGTGACGTCTATTTTGCTTAAGGGTCCATAGTTTTTAATTGGTACAAAGTCAACCACCCACTTAATCTGCAAACTGTGGCTACAGCTCTTAGGATCCACTTCAGTGTCACCATAGTAGTAATGTAGCTGCTATCTAAACATGCCTTTCTCATGCCCCTCTAGTAGATTTGGAAGTCCAGAACTTGTAAAGGGAGCCACCGACAGAGCTCTTTCCTAAGCTGGTAGTTATCTAGGTTCCAAGACTGGTAATAATGAGGTGATAGCAACCACATTGCTGCTTTTCCACATTGCTAACCTGGAATTTCTAATGTCATTAGAGTAGCGAAAGGAGGATACCTGTGGCAGCAATGCCCAGGCAACGAAGTTAATACCAGAACAAGTAAATGTTAATCGAGTGCTTAATAATAAAGGAACATTTGACTACTTTTAAAATCCCTTGGGAATCAACATTTAGTTATCATATCAGCACTCTAAACCCAGGTGTTGTTTTTTTTAACAGGCTGGAGCCACAGACCTCCAGAAAAGAAGGCAGACTGGCTTCCCTCTTTGCCTGTTCCTCTACGAATTCCATATTTTAAATTACTTTGTAGTCATTAAGTACAACAATGCCTTTATTGGCCTCAATCCAACAAACTTTTTTTAAAAAATGTAATCCTACATTAGTAATTTCTCTGGCAGCAAAGTGAGAACTGGATAAGGTCTCCTTGCATTTCCCCTGCTGAATAGCTGAGTGGTGCAATTCTAGTTTTCTTTGCCTAGTCAGGCATGCATAGCTTGAACAGCTAGGTCAGGCAAGCCCGTTCACAGCACCGTTCTATCCAGGAACATGTATATGCAAGCTTGTTTCCGTGTACACATATTTCCTAACTGGACTGGAGTGAATATATCCTGTTAATGTAGTATGACTTTAAAGACATTCTGCCACAAAATGCTGTGATATTGAGCCAATCAGGGGTTCTTGTGCCCCAGGCCGAACCCTGCCTCCCCCGCCCCCACCCCAAGTGTTCCCTGATGATGTCACACCTGCCCCTGACTTCGCTGAGGCTTATCGAGCCTTGTGAGGCCTCAGTGAAGCCAGAAAGGCAGTGTGCGCCCTCAGAGCTGGGCTCTGAGCATGCTTGCTGCCATGTCCCCCAACTTCAGGCAGCAGGTGTACTCAGAGCAGAGCTCTAAGCACACTCGCTGCCATGTTCCCTGACTTTGCCATGGCTTCCCAAGCCTCAGGAGGCCTCAGCAAAGTCAAAAAGGCAGCAGGCGCGTTCAGAGCCAAGCTCTGAGTGCACTCGCTGCCATGCCCCCCAACTTTGCCGAGGCTTCCAAGCCTTGGTGAAGTCAGGAAGGCAGTGGGCATGAGGAGAGGGGGTGCCTTGTGGCATACCAAGGCCAGGTGGCACCCTAGGCGACCATTTACTTGACCTACTCCAACACACCAGCCTTGGAGTTAATCTAGCTACCAGCCTGCAATACAGAACATCTATTAACATTTGGGTTAGATCCAACGATCAATGGATTTAAGGATTTTCTCCTGTTTCTCTCTTCTGATCAGTCTTTCCCAACATGAGACATTTTATTCATGGGCTCAGTACAACAAGGGTTGGCAGAACGCAGCAGAAAGAGGGACGAGGCAAAATTGCCATCTCCTTCTCCTTCCGTCATTCCATCTCCTTCCGTCATTGTTTAGTATAATTCGGTCATTAACAGAACTGCCGCAGGGCAAACAAAATAGTAGAGAATTGGAAATAGGCTGTGAGGCTTTTGCGAGCTATTTCGCAGATAAGGTCTCGTCACTCCGACACGACCTACCCGCCATAATTAATACAGTAGATGAACTTGGGGCACCGAGCACGTCTTCTAGTTCAATTCTGGATTCTTTCAGTCCACTCAGTCTGGAGGAAGTCGACAGGACCCTTGCAGCTGTACGCCCTACGACCTGTAGGTTAGATCCGTGCCCGTCTTGGCTTATAAAGGCTAGCCAAACGTGGCTACGTGAACCACTACAGGACATCATCAATAGGTCCCTGATTGAAGGGATCTTTCCCACACCTCTTAAAGAGGCAGTGGTCCGTCCCCTCTTAAAAAAACCATCAGCAGACCCGGCCACATTGGCGAACTATCGGCCGGTGTCAAACCTTCCCTTCCTGGGTAAGGTCATAGAGCGGGCGGTGGCGACTCAGCTGCAGGGATTCCTGGAGGACACTTCCGCACTGGATCCATTCCAGTCCGGCTTTCGGCCAGGTCACGGGACGGAGACAGTTCTGGTCGCCCTCATGGATGATCTTATGCGACATCTGGATCAGGGCGGTTCTGCAGTGCTGCTGTTACTAGATCTGTCAGCCGCTTTTGACACGGTTGACCACCAGCTACTGACTGACTGCCTCACCGATGTGGGGATACAGGGATCTGCCTTGCAGTGGCTGACTTCCTTTCTCCAAGATCGGGGACAAAGGGTGGTGATAGGGGAGGAAGCATCCCAGAGGCACCCCCTTAGTTGCGGGGTGCCGCAGGGAGCGGTCCTATCCCCGATGTTATTTAATATCTATATGCGCCCCCTTGCCCAGATAGTCAGGAGGTATGGACTGGGTTGCCATCAATATGCGGATGACACCCAGCTCTACCTAATGATGGGTGGCCAGTCTGACTGTACCCCGGAAAATCTAGACCTGGCATTACAAGCCGTGGCCTCCTGGCTCAGACTGAGTCGGCTGAAATTGAATCCGACGAAGACGGAGGTTCTCTACCTGGGTCGGGGCGGTCCGGGGAGAGAGATCCAGCTGCCGGCCCTTGACGGGGTGCCACTAATACCGGTCCCCAAGGTCAGGAGCTTAGGCGTGCTCCTCGAGTCTTCCCTTACAATGGAGGCTCAGGTGGCAGCCACTGTTAGATCTGCCTTTTTCCATCTTCGGCAAGCACGGCAGCTGGCCCCTTACCTGGACCGCAGCGACCTAGCGACGGTAATCCATGCTACGGTCACCTCAAGAATAGATCACTGTAATGCTCTCTACATGGGGCTACCCCTGACGCTAACCCGGAGACTACAACTAGTGCAGAACGCTGCGGCACGGCTGTTAATGGGGCTACCACGACGGGAGCACATTCGGCCAGTGCTGAGAGAGCTACACTGGTTGCCTGTTGTGTTCCGAGTTCGCTTCAAGGTGTTGGTATTAACCTTTAAAGCCCTTTATGGTCAGGGACCTGCCTATCTACGGGACCGCCTTTCCCCATATATCCCCCAGAGAGCACTGCGATCAGGGACAAAAAATCTGCTGTCTGCCCCTGGCCCAAAAGAAGCCAGGCTATCCGCAACAAGATCTAGGGCCTTCTCGGTGGCAGCACCAGAACTCTGGAACACCCTCCCAGAAGCTATAAGGGCCCTGCGGGATTTGTCGGCGTTCCGCAGGGCCTGTAAGACCGAACTGTTTAGGCAGGCTTTTCTGGTTGACTGAAAATGGGCTGCCACCGGACATCCTACAGAAGCTGGCGGTCATAGTCAGAACCCAATACCGCCAGACTAGATTGAGATAGCGTACTAGTTTTTAACTTGATAAATGTTTTATGGTTTTATATGTTTTATGGAATTGATTGTTTTTATGATACTGTAAGCCGCCCTGAGTCCGCTTGCGGAGAGGGCGGGATATAAATGTAAAGTAATAAATAAATAAATAAATAAATAAATCTCTGCTGACTGAAGACACAGGAAGGGTGATTTTTGCCCCCTTCTCCCTCCTCTGTGCAGCTCTCCAACCCATGCATCTATTTGTCAGCTCTCCTGGAATCAACAAAGACAGTTCTGGGCCCTGACCTGGAAACCCAGGGAACTGTGATCTTGTCAGATCTCAGAAGCTAAGCGGGGAATATTCGGGTCATGACACAGGGACAGGAATATCAGGGTCATGACACAGGGACAGGTGATGGCAAGCTACTTCTGACGGTCCCTTGCCTCCAAGCCAAATTAGGGGTCACCATAATTCAGCTTGACGATGGGGGGGGGGAGGGGGGAAATCCAGGAAAGGAACTCCACTGATGGATTTCTAGATCCAACCCTTCGATTTCTAAATCCTTACTTTAAATATTGAAGTACAGAAAATGTATTAGTCTGATATTGACATTACGCTAGTGAGACAAATACCAAACAAGAACAAACTTCAAAGGTAGAACTGAAATGATCGTGAACATGACTTCTCCATCATTCATAGTTGGTTTGCTTCAAAGTACATATTCTCTTAATGAGCCTCTTCTAAATGCAGTGATTGTAATTTTCCCTAAGCATTTTCTTTTTGAGAAAGCAATAAAATGTAAGTGATCACATTAAAAAAAAATCCCTATTCCAGTGGTACTGCACAATGCATCTGGATGTAAGTTAATGGTTTACATATTAATTTGCTCATCTTTCTGATGGGCAGAAAATTGCTTTAATATAAATGCAGTTAAATTTGTCACTTTGCATCTACACATTTCTGCTGTGAAATTTATTATGAGACCTGACAAATCGTTCTGGTGCAATTTAGCAAGCTTTAGGAGATAGAAAGAAAATATATGTTTGTCTAGTTTAGATTTAAAAAAAAAACATGTATGCTTTTACCTCATTGTCCAATCAATTTCTTTAAAAGAGGCAGAAATAATGAAAGAAGGATTTTCCTTGTTCCCTATAAATATTGAGACAGGCTGCTGACTGAAGGAGACAGTTACTTTCCTTAGAGTACAATAAAATAAAATTACAGTTAGAAATACTTCCAAAGTTGTCACCATCTTGAGATATTTTGAAACTCTCAATTGCCTGCTGTTGCTTCCACAGTGTAGTCAATGCATTAGGGATATTCCATTGTTCCATTTCCAGATGTCGACCGAACGGCTGCACATCACTCCCACAGTGTTCCTTTAATTCAATCATGTATTTTTTATCCTTTCTACACGTTTCAAGTGCCAATGAACAATTTATTTAAACTCTTTATATCCCACCTTATTTCTTATCACTAAAGAAAGAAAAAAAGAACATCAAAAGCTACAAGGGCACATGCTTCATAAACGTCCAGCAATAACCTCCCACCTACAGTTGAGCCTCTCCCTACCCCAGGACAAAATGTGTTCCCACTGGCCATTCTGGAGGGCCCTATATGATCCCATTCCAGAACAGATATTGTGGCTGTGAATGAGGAGAGCTTGAAACATCGGATCATAGGGCAAAATGGTTGGATCCAACCCTGAGAAATTCAGTGTCTTTTGACAGAACTAAGATTGTTCTTTTTTTATTATTATTAAAGGATGAGGATGCAAGGGTTACTTTAACCATGGCACCTTTGTGGAAGAAAAATATTATTTTTTAAAAAAAAAAATGATGGGGTTAAGAAAAAAAATGTTAATGGGTTAATTCCAAATTTAAAAATAAGTAGAACTTAAAATACATAGAAGTACATACAACGAATAATACAAACAATTAATAAAAAAGAAGAAGAAGAAGAAGAAGAAGAAGAAGAAGAAGAAGAAGAAGAAGAAGAAGAAGAAGAAGAAGAAGAAGAAGAAGAAGAAGAAGAAGAAGATATTGGATTTCTATCCCGCCCTCCACTCCGAAGAGTCTCAGAGTGGCTCACAATCTCCTTTACCTTCCTCCCCCACAACAGACACCCTGTGAGGTGGGTGGGGCTGGAGAGGGCTCTCACAGCAGCTGCTCTTTCAAGGACAATCTCTGCCAGAGCTATGGCTGACCCAAGGCCATTCCAGCAGGTGCAAGTGGAGGAGTGGGGAATCAAACCCGGTTCTCCCAGATAAGAGTCCGCACACTTAACCACTACACCAGACTGGCTCTCCAGTCTGGTGCACGATTTAATATGGCCTGACTGAAGACCTTAGATCAAATGAGTCAAGCATTAAAGGGGGGGGGCGGGGCACAGTTGCAGTCGTGTGCATTTATAAAACCAAAAAGCAATATTAATGTCATTGTGCAAAAGTTGGAAGATTTTGTGTGTGTGCTGTTTTACTGTTTTGCAAGCGTGCCTATGCGCATCAATGAGGTGACAATAGCAGCAGCAACCTTTAATGGCATAGGACAGCATCACAGACAGGCAAAGAAATACCAATAATAAATCACAGACACCTGTTAATACAGTCTCTCCATTTGGTGGCTAGATACAAAAAAATTGGCCATTTCCATAGTCGCCACATGGCAGAGAGTAGGAAAAAATGTTTCCCGCTCATCAGGTTGATTTTCCTGGTCTCTCAGTAATGGCTCCAAAAACAAGGCTCAGAGATCACAAGAAAAGATACAACGCAGAAGGATACGATCCAGACTGTCTATTTAGTTAGCATCACAAGCACATAATCTGAACGTATGAACATATAAAGTTGCCTTATCCTGAATCAGACCTTTGGTCCATCAAAGTCAGTATTGCCTTCTCAGACTGGCAGCGGCTCTCCAGGGTCTCAAGCGGAGGTTTTTCACAACTATTTGCCTGAACACTTTCAGTTGGAGAGGCCGGGGATTGAATCTGGGACCTTCTGCTTCCCAAGCAGATGCTCTGCTACTGAGCCACCATCCCTCCCCTGCTCTCCAGGGTCTCAAGCTGAGGTTTTTCACACCTATTTGCCTGGACCCTTTTTTGGAGATGCCAGGGATTGAACCTGGGACCTTCTGCTTCCCAAGCAGATGCTCTACCACTGAACCACCATCCCTCCTACATATGAAGCTGCCTTATGCTGAATCAGACCCTTGGTCCATCAAAGTCAGTATTGTCTTCTCAGACTGGCAGCGGCTCTCCAGGGTCTCAAGCTGAGGTTTTTCACACCTATTTGCCTGGACCCTTTTTTGGAGATGCCGGAGATTGAACCTGGGACCTTCTGCTTCCCAAGCAGATGCTCTACCACTGAGCCACCGTCCCTCCCCAGAACATATGAAGCTGCCTTATACTGAATCAGACCCTTCTCGGTCTATCAAAGTCAGTATTGTCTTCTCAGACTGGCAGCGGCTCTCCGGGGTCTCAAGCTGAGGTTTTTTCACACCTATTTGCCTGGACCCTATTTTGGAGATGCCAGGGATTGAACCTGGGACCTCCTGCTTCCCAAGCAGATGCTCTACCACTGAGCCACCGTCCCTCCCCAATCTTTAAATCTATCAGCATATGGGATTTTACCAAACCTTCTAAACAATACAGCTAAAAGCAGCACATTAAAATGGGCTAGCATAAAGGCTCTTTGATAATGCAGAGTGGTTGAACAAAGGAAATATTCTGCTATAGACCTTTGGGGAGGAATCCCTATCCACAAAGGGGAGCATCTGCTTGTGGCACGACTAGTCAGCTCTTGATGTTCAATATCCAGAAGTCTTTTTTTTAATCAAACCAAAAGCTGATCTTTCTGGAAGGAGGAGGAATTCCCCAGTGCTAACCCCTGTTCCTGTGATCTTCTTCTCTAAATTGAGAAACCAGCCAGAAGACTGCGACTCAGCAAGCATTTGTGAAATAAGAGAACCAGAAGCAGTTCTGAAGTGTTTTGTTGTTGTTTTTCAGTCGCACAGTCGAGTCCGACTCTTTGCGACCCCATGGACAAAGTCACGCCAGGCCCTCCTGTCTTCCACCATCCTCTGAAGTCTCCTTAAATTTGTGTTAGTTACATCAGTAACACTGTCCAGCCATCTCATCTTTTGCCGTCCCCTTCTTCTTTTGCCCTCTGTCTTTCTCAGCATCAGGATCTTCTCCAGTGAGTGTTCCCTTCTCATTTGGTGGCCAAAGTATTTGAGCTTCAGCTTCAGCATCTGACCTTCCAAGGAACAGTCAGGGTTGATTTCTCTTAGGACTGACTGATTTGATCTTCTTGCAGTCCAAGGGACTCTCAAGAGTCTTCTCCAGCACCACAGCTCAAAAGCATCTATTTTTCTGCACTCGGCCTTCCTTATGGTCCAACTCTCACAGACATACATTACTACTGGGAATGCCATAGCTTTGATTATACGGACTTTTGTTGGCAGGGTGATGTCTCTACTTTTTATTATACTGCCCAGGTTCGCCATAGCTGTCCTCCCAAGAAGCAAACGTCTTTTAATTTCATGGTCACCATCTGAAGTGATCTTGGATCCCAGAAATGTGAAGTCTGTCACTACTTCCATCTTTCCCTTCTATTTGACAAGGAGTGATGGGGCCGGATGCCATGATCCTAGGTTTTTTTTATGTTGAGTTTCAAGCCTACTTTTGCACTTTCCTCTTTTAACCTCAAGAGGTTCTTTAGATCTTCTTCACTTTCTGCCATTAGAGTGGTATCATCTGCGTATCTGAGGTTGTTGATGTTTTTCCCGGCAATCTTAATTCTGGTTTGTGCTTCATCCAGGCCAGCATTCTGCATGATGTACTCTGCATATAAATCAAATAAGCATGGTGACAATATACATCCTTGTCAAACTCCTTTTCCTATTCTAAAACAGTCAGTTTTTCCATATCCTGTTCTGACCGTTGCTGCTTGACCCTTATTCAGGTTTCTCAGGAGACATGTAAGGTGGTCTGGTACTCCCAACTCTTTAAGGACTTGCCACAGTTTGTTATGATCCACACAAGCAAAGGCTTTAGTGTAGTCAATGAAGCAGAAATAGACATTTTTTCTGATACTCCCATGCTTTCTCCATAATCCAGCGAATATTGGCAATTTGATCTCTAGTTCCTCTACCTCTCCCGAAACTCTCGAAACAATTTCTGTGTTGCCCATCAGGTGATGTTCATCCTGAACAGATTGGTTTCTCCAAAGGCAAATCTGCTATGGATCACTGCTGCACTCTGGCCTTCCTTGCTGAAAAATATATGCATACCAGGTCAAAAAAATTATACGCTGCCTTCATCGATTTGAAGGGTGCTTTTGATTCAATAGATAGAGCCCAACTATGGATCAAGCTAGGTCACCTGGGAATGGACCCTCGTCTGCTGTTTCTCTTGAGGAAACTCCATTCTAATACCTTTTGCCAAGTGAAATTTTCTTCTAGCGGTGACTTGACTAGTAAAATCCCAGTGTTAAAGGGGGTTAAACAAGGTTGCGTGCTGGCCCCGCATCTTTTTAATCTATTTTTAACTGACCTGGCACAATTTTTGAACCCTGTCAACGGTCATCCGCCTAAACTTGCAGGCCGAGCGGTCCCCTTATTACTTTATGCCGATGACACTACCATCCTCTCTTGTACAAGAGTGGGCCTGCAAAGGTATTTGAATGCCTTTTATGACTACTGTAATTGTAATTCACTTACTATCAATTACACCAAATCTAAAGTAGTTGTCTTTTCAAACTGCTGGCGCCCACAGAGATGGTTTATTGGCAATTCAACAATCGAGCAAACAAAAATTTTTAAATACTTGGGGATCACTTTTAACCACAAGTTAAGCTGGGTTTCACATCGTAACAACACCGTCAACTTGGCTAAATGTTCAGCTGCTCAAATTAAACAATTTTTCTTTGCAAGGGGCAACCAATTAGTTCCAGCAGCTATTAAAGTGTTCAAAGCCAAAACGCTTGCCCAAATCCTCTATGGTATCCCTATTTGGATCTCAGCTTTTACCAGGAAAGTGGAGGGCATTCAAGCCTCATTCTTTAGACAAATTCTTGGTTTGCCAAAATGTGTGTCCTACTTTGCTCTCTGCTCTGAAGTGGGTCAGTCTTTGGTGGAGACAAGAGACAAGAGCCTGGATTGCAGTGTTTAAATTCTGGCTCAAAATTCATTTTAGAACAGATCCCAACAGCCTTCTTGATTGTATAAAAAGAGACCCATATATTTCATCCTGGACAGCAGTGCTTCTGTCTAAACTCAATCAATTGGGGTTAGAGGTAGATGATTTTTCTACCGCTGATGAGTCATATATCTTCAGATGTATTAAACTGAGACTATGGGAATCGGAGGATACGAAATTACGGCCAACTGACCCTTATATTTGCTCTCCAGCTTCCTTAGGTCTTTATGCTTTTTGTGGCAAAATGCCCAATTATCTATCAGACCTAACCACTCCAAGTCATCGCAGGGCATTTATGTTGGCTAGACTAAATGCGTTTCCCTCCAAAGTTTTACAAGGGAGATATCAGTGAGTCCCTTTAGCCGACAGACTTTGCTCCTGTGGAGCAAATACCCCTGACTCAATCCAGCATATATTGCTTGATTGTTCTTTATACCATAACCTCCGTAAAGATTTATTTGGCAAGATTTCTTTTTCTCCAGATTTGTCTATTCTGCCACCCTGTTATTATTTATTGAGTGATACTGAGGGGGTGGTTAGTGAGGCTGTGGCAAAATTTCTGGCTGACATCCTTAAATTTAATTCTGACCATGTTTGAATGCATCTGTAAGCTCGGTTTTATCTTGATTTTATCTCCAATGTTTAAATTTTTATATTCTGTGTATTTTTATCTGAATCTATTATGCCATTAAAGGTTTGGTATGGTATGGATGTTCATGTGAAGAGTTGCCTTTTAGGTTGTTGGAAGAGGGTGTTTGCTATGACCATCTTGTTCTCTTGACAAAACTCTATTAGCCTTTGCCTGGCATCATTTTGTTCTCCAAGGCCAAAGTTGTCAGTTGTTCTGGTTACCTTTTGACTTCTTACTTTGGCATTCCAATCCCCTATTATGAGGAGGACATCTTTTTTTGGTGTTAGTTCTAGAACATGTTGTAGATCTTCACAGAACTGGTCCACTTCAGCCTCTTCTGCATCAGTGATTGGGGCATAGACTTGGATTACTGTGATACTGAATGGTTTGCCTTGGATATGGACCCAGATCATTCTGTCATTTTTGAGATTGTATCCCATTACTGGCTTCCTCACTCTCTTGTTAACTATAAAGGCCACACCATTTCTTCTACGGGACTCTTGCCCACAGTAATAGATGTAGTGATCCTCTGAGTTAAATTCACCCATTCCTGTCCATTTTAGTTTACTGATTCCCAAGATGTCGATGTTCAGTCTTGCCATCTCTTGTTTGACTACATCCATCTTAACTTGATTAATAGATCTTACATTCCATTTTCCAAAGCAGTATTGTTCTTTGCAGAGTCAGACTTTCCTTTCATCATCAGACACATCCACAGCTGAGCATCCTTTCGGCTTTGGCCCAGATGCTTCACTCTTTCTGTGGTTACTTGGACTTGCCCTCCACTCTTCCCCAGTAGCATATTGGGCACCTTCTGACCTGAGGGACTCATCCTCCAGCGCCATATCTTTTAGTCTTTTGTTACTGTCCATGGGTTTTTCTTTGCAAGGATACTGGAATGGGTTGCTATTTCCTTCTCCAGTGGATCACATTTTGTCTAAGTTCTCAGCTGTGGCCTGTCCATCTTGGGTGGCCCTGCATGGCATAGCCCACAGCCTCATTGAACCGCGCAAGCCCTCTCGCCATGTCAAGGCAGCAATCCATGAGAGAGTTCTGAAGTGTAATCTGAGCCAAAATTTGAATGTTACAAGACATACTTTTGTCTCTAGGAGTCTTTGGTTAGTCTCCAAACAAATGGCTGCATAAAGTACAAAAAGGAGAAGACCTAGTATTTTCCACAAAAATTTAGATTGAACTTTTTCTATAGCCTTATTAATGGCCAAATTGAGATCCCATACAACAATTTGACACTGATCTTATGGTTAAAGATCTTATGGTTAAAGATTCTGTGATCACACATGCCAAATAATGTACTTTCAATCCACTCTCCAACTGGATTTTACCATGTGAACTGCCAAAATCCAGTTGGAAAGTGCATTATAGTCTAAGAGTAGCAGTGACATATTGATTGCCCTTGGTATGGTAAAAGTGGGTAATTGTAAGTATGTTGCTGTTAACAGATTTGGCCATTTCCTTTTCATGGGCAACCTATTTGGAGCTATGATGGAAGCATACTGCCAGATATTTAAAGCTTGGAACCTGCTCAATTCACTTACCTCTTACATTCCATTTATCAGATATGCACACTTTCCCAAAGGCAATGATTTTAGATTTCTCAAAGTTTAGGATTAGTTTGTTGGGATCACAATATTTGAGAAAGCAGACTAAGAGACGTTTCATACCTGCTTGCAAGAGAGAGAGAAGTACAGCATCATCTGTGTAAAGAAGTAGTGGGAGATGGACCACCCCATGTTTGGGTCTATGGACATTGCTGGTTTTCAAAAAGGAATCTAAATCATTCACAAGAAGATTAAATAATAGAGGAGTGAGCATACAGTCTTTTTTTTACTCCTTTGTTTATTGGAATCTTGGGTGTTAAATCACCCTCCTTGGAGCATCTTACTTGACAGGTAGTACTGAGATAGAGCTTCCTAATCAGGAAGCGCAATCTCTCATCAGTCCCTAAATCCCTAAGCTTCTTCCATAGAAGATCCCTCAAAGATTCAAAAGTTCCCAACCTCTCATATTTGTCTCCTCCACTCATTGCTGTTGGTTAGACCAAAACCTGGAGACATCAGAAAGTTGAACCATAATGTTTTCATACACCTGCAACACCTCATGGGAATCCTGATTCTGTGTGAGTGAAAAAAAAAATCAGCTAAAAAATTAGCATTTAATAATTCAGCTACCTTGAGCACCACATTATTTGACCAGAGAATTCTGAGAATCTTTTCTATCATGTTACATGTTACACGGGTCGATTCTTTGGCAGAACTTTCTTTCAGAAATAAGGGAGGTTTTTGATGATGAGTACCAAAGGGAAATGGTCACTTTCTATGTGATCCTCAGTTGAGAAAATTTTAACTAGCTCCCAGGGTACTGGAGAAATTAGAGAATAATCTATAACACTACATCTGCACCTCAAGGCATAGGTGAATTGCCCAGGAGAATCAAAAGGAGGGATTCCATTGAACATCAAAGCATAGTTGCACAAAGCATATTCCTGCTTGGTTATTAAGGGAGTCCTTAGAGTGTCTGAAACTAGACAGACAATTAGGAAGGCTGTTACTGAGGCAAGTCCCAGCCTCTGGGGTACAACTGGTCCATTTGATCCTATCCTTGCATTAAAATCCCCTGCTGTTAAAAGAGCAGTGCTTGGGAATTTTTGCTCTAAAAGCTCAAGTATTCCTAAAAGGCCATCCCAGATACAAGCCCATGTTTCTTTGACCATGCAGGGAGGAATGTAAACATTAACTATAATAAGGGACTCCCCTGAACCTCCCAAGAGGCAGGCTTGTATGTTCCACTCACAAACCTTAGGGGAGTCACCTCTAGATTAGATTTACAGGAGCACAGTAATGCAAGGTCAGCTTGATAATGACCAAAAACAACTAAATTTATAGTCTGGGGTAGAGAAAGACTTATAGCCCTGTAGCTTGATCTCATTATGGGCCCATGTTTCCTGTAAAAGAATAATACCTAATCCCATAAGAAAACATCCACACTCTGGATCACTAGATTTATTCCTCCAACCAGCAATGTTCCAAGACAAGATCTTTATATCTGAGGATGGAAGATCCTTTCTCAGTCATTTGGAGTTTACTAATTGGTCAGTGGAATTGTTAGTGTCAAAGAAAATGCAGTCATTTCTCAGACGCTTAGGTCTGGCCTCCACTGCCATCTCCACAACCTTGTCCATTCATCGGAGCCTGGATGCAGTCTGTGGGGAGAGTCGATTTCATTTCCAACCCCTTCATCCATCTACCAACCAACTCCGGATTGGGGAGGGCTTCTATAGAGGGGTTACAGTCCATTTCCGTGCTCTCATGTATCAGGACATCTGCAAAAATTGGTTGTTGCCACTGTTCTGTTCTACTCTTGAGCAGCTGGGTCTTCAAGAGCTCTAGCCTATCTATAACCCACTGCTATTCCCACTCAGACATGTCTACAAACGCCTCTTGTATGTCCTCCTCCAAAGCAGTCTCGTCGAAGAACATAGCCAGAAAGAGAGAAGCTGATTTGCCCCCCAAGTCGGAATAAAGAGACGGACACAATTAAATTGGTGAAAATATGGGCCACTTTTATTAAAATAACTAGCAACGGCAAGGGCAACCGAACTGCGGCCAGGTCAGGGCCAGGGGTCTCCTCAGACCGCTCCCCTGCCTTTTTCAGCGGGCGAGAGACCCGGCCCCCCAGCCGGAGCTGTGAGCCACAGCTCCCGTTAGGCAGGCCCAGCAGGGAGGCTCGCACCGGAGGGCCCAAACACCAGACGCGAGTCTCAGCGAAAGGCACCCATCCAATCGAGTCTCCAGGACAGTCTGCATTCACAAACCTCGAGCCACACCCAAGGTTGATCCTGACAGACCCCTAACTCCCCAAAAGGGGGAGGCTAACCGGTCCTCCCCAGGCCGCATGGTGCCATAACCCCGTAGAACCTGCCACAACTAAGGCCAAGTCTCTACTTAGGGCTTAGCACCCACAAAAAGACCCAAAACCCAACAAAAGCCCTTGCTGCAAATCACTCAGAAAAAGCACATTACCCTTTTCTGAGAGATGCACACCATCCCCTCTGTAGAGGTCTTTAGAAATATCCGGATGGGGCAAATAGTGGCCCAAACCACCCTCCATAAACTTGCAAATTTCCTTATTCGCTCGGTGGGCAACAGAACTGCGGCCAGGTCAGGGCCAGGGGTCTCATCAGACCGCTCCCCTGCCTTTTTCAGCGGGCGAGAGACCCGGCCCCCCAGCCGGAGCTGTGAGCCACAGCTCCCGTTAGGCAGGCCCAGCAGGGAGGCTCGCACCGGAGGGCCCAAACACCAGACGCGAGTCTCAGCGAAAGGCACCCATCCAATCGAGTCTCCAGGACAGTCTGCATTCACAAACCTCGAGCCACACCCAAGGTTGATCCTGACAGACCCCTAACTCCCCAAAAGGGGGAGGCTAACCGGTCCTCCCCAGGCCGCATGGTGCCATAAACCCCCAGGCACAGCGCCACACCAAGCGCGGAATCATGGCCGACCAAACTATAATGGTACCAGGCCATCTGTTCCTTATGTACCTGAAATCGTCTCGAGCCTGCAAGATCAATGCCTTGCCCTTAATCAGCCCGAGATCATTCCCTCCCAGGTGAAAAATCAATACCTGCGGAGGAGGGCCCCCAGACCCATGAAACAAAAGGGGAAGCAAGCCAGGCCACTGAAGACCCAGGCGCCCCCTCCATTCTATCGTGACATGTTTGCTGAGCCCCAGCTAAGAGCCAACAGCAGTTCTCCGAGCTTGATGTGCCTCCCAAAACACATAACTGCGCCCGCAGATGAGAACTCTGCTCCTCCGGCCAGGAACAACAGCATCTAAAAGGAAGAAACAGACAAGTTATACAACCCAAACCTCAAAATACCCCCAGCTCCTAACCAAAACTTATTAGCGGAGCAAAGGGCGAATATAACCTTTGTAAGCTGGAGAACGCCAACGGCCCAGGCGTTGAATGGACGAAGTAGGATAACCCAGGGCGTGAACGGACGAAGTAGGATAACCCAGGGCAGCAGCCGTCGAGGCTGCACCGATTCTGAAGGAATGGGTACCAAACCTCAATCCAGACAAACCCAACAGGGCTAAAGCCTTTGATATCACAGTCCAAAATTGATGCTTTGCCAACGGACTGCCCCCAGCGTGACAATACAGCGATCCTTCGCAGCCCTCCCGCAAAGCCAAATAGTCAGCTAATGCGGAAACTGGGCAAAGCTCCGCCTCCGAACACGGACCTAACTCTAGCACAGTCCCCGTGCCCTCTTGGGCAACGTAATATCCTTCAATAACAACGCCCTACCCGAAACATCATTCTTGGAGCTTGCCACCAGTTCACTAACCCTCCGAGCCCCAAAGGGGTACCAAAGAGGCTGCATGGAACAAAACTGCCTCGAAATGAGACGCACGCACTGCGCTCCAAACCCCCTTTCAAACCCCGAAGAATATCAGGAGACAAAGGGACCCTAGTATCAGGCATAGGCCTAGCCTCCCTAGGACCACCCTTCCAGCATCTTTCGAATACGAAAATCTGCTGATTCCTCTTAAACCCCAAGGCCTTGCTAGCGAAGGCCAGCGCAGACATGCGTCCCCGAATTGATCGCATGGCCAATCCCTTACCTCTCAAGGAAAGACAATAATGGAGCAACTGCTCCACTGGGAGGGGCCAACAATGCGATACCCTACCTCAGCCCTAAAGTCCTCAAACTGCCACACAGCACGCTCATAAGACTTCCTGGTGCTAGGTACAATGGCTAAGCCTATACACTCTGCAGGCCTCGGCTCTCCAATCAGCCATAGCTCCTGGGGCATTGGCGCCGCTTCCAGATCAGCGTCTGTGGCCAGCTGAGGTGACATCACCTGCAGCCACACTGTTGGTGAATCCGATCTCAAGGGAGTGAAGGGTACAAAGCGGCCCTCATCCTGAACTCCTGGTCATATTGGATCCAGGCCAGGCCGCTGAACATCGTATACCCCTTGTATATGATGTCCATATATTGAATCAACGCGGCGGCCCGCCAGGGCTGCGCACGAGCTATCACTCCCGCATATATGAAAAACCCCGGGAGCCAATTGGCCAAGGTCAGATAAACCTTCCTCTTCCAGAGCTTCTTCTTCTCTTTATCGTCCAACTCCTCCTTGTCCCCCTTCTCCACTTCCCTAATTAAAAGGGGGAATACGACCACATATTCCCATTATAAGATTTTCTGTCTTGTGGCAGGCAGCAGGTGATCACCCAGCGGCAGAGCCACCTCCCCAAAAGGCATAGCACTAAAGGGGACCGCCCCGTATGGAGATGGGAAACCCCAACCTCCAGGCCAAGTCGCTGCCGATCCCTGCTGACCAACCACGGGCCAATTACCCAAAGGACCAACTGACCCTGTGGTTACATCCGGTTGCTCTGCTGCTCTAAGCCCGGAGTAGAAGGAGCCCCCAGCACTGCCCAATGGAGCACCCACCCCACCAGGACCAGCAGACCCCCAAGCCCCCCAAGGCCACACAGGCCCAGGATGAGGCAAAGAGCCTTCCCCCGACTTACCAGCTGATAAAGCAGGCACCAAAGCTGATCCAGTACCTCCCGCACCGGACGACGTGCCCGCACCAACATCAGAGCAAGCAGGCCCCACAGCTCCTCCAGCAGCAACTACAGCAGATCTGCCCTCCAAAAGAGATAAGCGGGTCAATACATCTGCCTGCAAAGCACGCTTGGACAACCGACCCATCTTGGGCAACTGAGAAGGTGGAAACCCCGATGCCTGCTCAAGTGCCCGCAGCCTCTGAAAAATGGCTGCATTAACTTCATCGTCCCCTTCAGTGTCCGAAGACGAAGGGGGGGGGGCTTAAAAGGAGGCTTAGGAGCCTTAGGGGCAGGCTGTTTCCCTTTTGATTTTCCACTGCCTTTGCGACCCGACATGTTTGCCAAAGAGCACAGCAAACAGCAGACTTTCTTTAACTAGCTTAGCCAAGCCTGAGGCCAGCAAAGGAATAAAAGGAGGAAAACAGCCCTCAAAATGGCCACCACCCCAGTGACTCTAAAATGGCCGCTGCCTAAACACCTCGTAAAATGGCCGCCCCAAGAGCAAGGGTGTGATGAAGAAGAAGCAAGGCCAAAATGGCCGCCAAGCACCAGGGAGAAGTACAGCACCTCAAAATGGCCGCCCCAAGCACAAGGTATGAGGGAGAAGAAGAAAGGCTAAAAATGGCCACCCAGCCTCAGGGAGAAGTACTCTTACCAGCACCCCCGAATTTCAGCCTCTCAAAACGGCCGCCCAGCCCTGCCGTTCCCCACAGTCCTGGTCAAATGGCTACCCAATCCCCTGACAGCACCACAGTCCTGAATAAGGCACCTAAAAAAGTCTGCTATGAAAACGCTGTGACAGCAACGTCACCCCAGAGGCGGAAACGACTGGTGCTTGCACAGGGGACCTTTCCTTTCCTATGCTAAAGCAGCAGCCCCGTGGCACAGAGCGGCAGAGCCGCAGCACTGCAGTCTGAGCCCTCCGCCCACGACCCGATCCCGGCGGAAGCTGGGCCCAGGCAACCGGCCCAAGGTCGACTCAACCCTCCATCCTTTCGAGGTCGGCCAAACTAGTCCCCAGCTTGCTAAGGGGAAAGTGCAGATGACTGGGGAAGGCAATGGGAAACCACCCCATAAAAAACTCTGCCATGAAAATGTGAAAGCAACGTACCCGCAGAGTCAGAAACGACTGGTGCTTGCACAGGGGACCTTTCCTTTCCTATGCTAAAGCAGCAGTCCCGTGGCACAGAGCGGCAGAGCCGCAGCACTGCAGTCTGAGCCCTCCGCCCACGACCCGATCCCGGCGGAAGCTGGGCCCAGGCAGCCGGCCCAAGGTCGACTCAACCCTCCATCCTTTCGAGGTCGGCCAAACTAGTCCCCAGCTTGCTAAGGGGAAAGTGCAGTTGACTGGGGAAGGCAATGGGAAACCACCCCACAAAAACTCTGCCATGAAAATGTGAAAGCAACGTCCCCGCAGAGTCAGAAACGACTGGTGCTTGCACAGGGGACCTTTCCTTTCCTATGCTAAAGCAGCAGTCCCGTGGCACAGAGCGGCAGAGCCGCAGCACTGCAGTCTGAGCCCTCCGCCCACGACCCAATCTCCGCGGAAGCTGGGCCCAGGCAGCCGGCTCAAGGTCGACTCAACCCTCCATCCTTTCGAGGTCGGCCAAACCAGTCCCCAGCTTGCTAAGGGGAAAGTGCAGATGACTGGGGAAGGCAAGGGGAAACCACCCCATAAAAACTCTGCCATGAAAATGTGAAAGCAACGTCCCCGCAGAGTCAGAAACGACTGGTGCTTGCACAGGGGACCTCTCCTTTCTTCCCATCCAAGAGCTAAACAGGGCCGTCCCTGCTTAGCTTCCAAGACTGGGCAGTCCAGTAGCAAGCAAGGAAAGAGGGGGGATCCAAATGGACTACTCTTTACCCCAAAAGGCGACGTTCCTAGAGCCCCTGCAAAAGACCAACCCAAAAGAACACCCTATAACAGCCCCCAAGACAAAAATGCTCCAGGGCACACAGCAAGCCCCGGCAATCAAACTGTTCAAGAAAAATGCTCCCGCGACGCGTTCCGCTCCTCTCAGCCGATCCACAAGACGCTCCACAGGCTCCACGGCCCAGACAGCCCCGACGCGTCAAGAGCTTGCAAACATGCTGCGACCCCTCCGAAAACGCCGGGAAGACTGCCGCGGCGCCGAGCGGGGCTTCAGCAACAGCGTTGAAGCCCCGCCCCCTCAGGACGCGCTCAAAAGCGCGCTGAAGATTCCGCTCTCCCTCCAAGGGGGGGCAAAACTTCCCCTTCAGCCAGGCTGCGATGCAGCGGGCTTCAGGAGGCTTCTTTATTGTTTGCAGGAATCTGAGTGTTGGCAGACATTGCTTAATGCTGCTCTTGCATTACAAGGAAGTTGCATACCCATCCTAATCCAATAACTTTCAACTTTGGCACTCAGTTCCAGACACAGGGGAGCCAAAATTATATTCTTATAGATACAGGTAGGAAAAATTCCTTTCGACCATAAGTAATCCTTGCTTTGGAGCATTAAAGGCATCAATGAAGCACTGCATAAATGAATATTAAGGCAATTATTTATCAGCCACATCAACTTATAATAATCAATATAAGATAGAAGGGGGAAAATACAACGAATGGAAAGGAATTCCCAGGAATGGGAAGATGCAGTGAATTATGCATGCCTGAATTATCAGGGTGCTGAATTGAGTAGAAAAATGGCATAGGTTTTAAATAAATACATACTGAAATTCTCCTGATTCAACCAGAACTTAAGAGAACTGATCCGGGGGGGGAAGGAGGGGGGCAGCCATGTTGGTACAAAACAGAAGAATGAAGTTTGAGTCCGGGGGCACCTTTAAGATCAACAAAGGTTTATTCAAGGTTTGAGCTTTCATATGTTTGTGTGCACACGAAAGCTCATATCTTGGATAAAACTTTGTTGGTCTTAAACTTAGGAGAACTGAAATACAGTAGAGTGAGCCTGTTGAGGAATAAAGGAACTGAATGAAAGAACTCCATTCATTCCTAAAAGCAATAGTTTCGTTTGGGGACATGTAATTAGAAACACAATGCAATCTAAGCAGAAGCAAGCTCATAGGAGCTTTAAGTATTAACAGAGTCCCTTTCACTTACTATAACTATTCGACCCTTCCTGGACGAGCCGCCATCGGTTGGCTGCACTCTCTCCTGGGCATCTGGGGATTTCCAAGGGGCAGGGTTCGGGTGCTATAAGAGCCCTGGCTCCGCCCTCAACTGCGCAGTTCTTTAGAGGCTTTTGGCCCACCAACCTGCCTTGCAGCAGTACAGGATTTGACCCGTCGCCTTATTAGGGGCCAGGCAGGAATTTTTTCACTCCCACATGATTGGCCTGAGGGGGAGTGTTTTTCGCCTACCTTGTACTGCTTGATCATCGTTTGGATTAATAGGGAGTTTAAGGGAGTTTGTTTGGTTGCCTGGCATGAGGAGGAATGGGCTACTGAGTTTAGCAGGGGAGCACCTATGGCTCTGCGCCATTTGGGCGCTTGTGGTCTGTATGAACAGCAGATGGGCTTCACGGATCAGTGCAGGGAATGCAGATTACAATGAAGCCTCACCTGGGCGGATATTTCTGGTCTGATTGATTCCAGCCCAGAGAGAGGGGGAGTTTTGGGCCTGGCTGGCCTGGCACCAGCCATATAATAATAATAATAATAATAATAATAATAATAATAATAATAATAATAATAATAATAATAATAATAATAATAATAATAATAATAATAATATTTTATTTTTATATCCCGCCCTCCCCGCCAAGCGGGCTCAGGGCGGCTAACAGACATGGGAGTCCCATGATTCATATAAAACAACATAAACAATTTTAAGTATATCAATTACAAATAAATTATTTAAAATAGATAAAATATATAAAATAGGTGCTAAAATACTGTAATCATAATGTACACTAAATGGCTAGATGTCCGCTCGTTGGATTAATCAGGTTCTATCTCGAAAGCCAGCTGGAAAAGAAATGTTTTGCAAGCCCTGCGGAATTGGTTCAGGTCCCGCAGGGCTCGCACCATCTCTGGAAGGTCGTTCCACCAGCGAGGGGCTATCACCGAGAAGGCCTGCTCCCTAGTAGCCTTCAACCTAACTTCTCTTGGCCCAGGGATTGTTAGTAAGTTCTGAAAACT
Source organism: Heteronotia binoei (assembly GCF_032191835.1). Taxonomy (NCBI): domain Eukaryota; kingdom Metazoa; phylum Chordata; class Lepidosauria; order Squamata; family Gekkonidae; genus Heteronotia; species Heteronotia binoei. The sequence continues at coordinate 111,017 of NW_026800430.1, forward strand.
AGATCTCAGTGCTCTCTGGGGCACATATGGGGAGAGGCGGTCCTTTAGGTAGGCAGTTGGGCTCATGCTGGGGGCAAGGTGGCTTGCCCATTCCAGGACAAGGAGGGGTCAAGGATCGACCCCAGGGTTTGTCCTGTCATTCCATAGCCCTTGCCATTCCCGTGAGTTCAGTTATGTTTAATAAAGCGGCCCAGTTTTACCCAATATTATGTGTCAGCCTCTTTATTCTGACCTGGGGCGGGGCAATACTCAATCATCAAAGAATAGGGCAGGGCATGACTGGACTGATATGATGCATCATGGTAAAGAAAGTAGAGTGTGAGAGCTAAGAGCTGGGAAGCCCAGGTTCAAATCCCCACACTGTCAGCAAAGCTCGCTGGGTAAACTTGGGTCATTCACTGTCTCTCAGCCTCACCTACCTCACAGGGATGTGATGATCACTGAGGGAAGAGAGTGATGGAAGTTGTTTTGGGTCCCCATTGGGGAGAAAAGCAGGTTATAAATATCTAAAAAAATGAATAAATATATAATAATTTTCTCTCTTAGTGGGTGTGTTGTTCAAACAGGCTCAAGTCATAGCATCTGTCTCTGTAAGAATCCACACTACCCTTAATCAAGCATTAACCAGGAATAAACAAAACACCACACACACACAATCCAAATAGGAGCCTGACAGATGGTTTATAAATTCTCCATGAAGATAAGTGAACTGCAGATCCTTACAGAGAAAAGGTGATTTAGGCATTTACAGTGCAATGTTAAAAAATGGACTTTGAAGGATATGCTACGAATTCCTTAGCAAATCTGTTTGGCAGACTAACTTCTCTTGCTCAGCTCTCATGATCAGACAGTGAGCTGATCAGGGATGTTTTCGAATTGCATTGGACAAAACTTGAACGGCTGCCAAACGGATTTGCATTTGCAGCTGCCTGTTTCAGAAGCTGATTCCCATCTGATCAGGGATCAGCTGAGAGTAGGGTTCTCCACACATATCCTGGAAAATCGTTACAGAGTGAAGTTGCAAATGGGAGCAAGGTGGGCAGAAGCAATACTTTTACCATCGGCATTGCAAAAGGACAGGGACAGATGCAATGTTTTTAATTTTCGCATGACACTTTCTGCTTCTGCATCTCAAGATGACAATTTTGGGGGAAGAGAACAGGAGGGAAATCATCTGTGCTTCTGATACACACATGCACCACACACCCATTTGCTTCCTCTTACAAGTCTGAGAAGCAGCAAAGTTTCCAGAATGGGAGATCAGAAGAACCTCCTTCTACCTTACCAGCTGAGTGATGGCTCCTGATTCCACCACCATCTCCACCCCCCCCCCCCAAAAAAAAACTTAGCTTGGTACAAAGCCAAATTTCACCTGCCCCAGATGATCCCTCTCTCATTCCAAGAAACCTAGTCTAGGAATACACATGAACAAGCTGCAAACAGCAGAACAGTCCATTGCCTTACCAGCATGGGCAAATGGGAAATGAGCCAAAGCAGCCGGTTTTGAGCATCCCTACTTAGAACGGCAGTGTAAGAGATACAGTGAACTGTCTCACTAAACTACCATTTACAATGAACACTTTCAGTGTCTTATACATTATATATTCACCTAAGAAGAGAGGAGTTGTGAGGGGATTGGTCTAAAGATGAGCAGGCAATCTTGTATCAAAAGCAAAAAGAGGCTTGTATGATCCTTCTGCTGATGGTGTTGCAATTGTTGGGCTATGACACAAGTGGACTGTAGAGTGGCTTTTTTGAGCAAATCCATTAGCCCTCCCACCCCCCACCCCCTGCTACCCTTGGACGAAAGAGACAGACACTAGATAATTGGGTTTAACTACAGGCCACTTGATTATTTACTCTTACTATTTAATCTTTTCCCTGTAGATTTTACATTTAGGACTATATATAGATCAGATTGCAGTTATGACAAAATGTTATTGAAAAAAGAGGCAAAATAGATTTTTGAGACTGAAAGTTCTGGTCTGTAATGAAGTTGCCAGCTCTAATAATTTTTTTTCCCGACTGCACCATAGCTTGCTTTTTTCTTTTTTTTCTTTTTCTTGTTTTACTTACTAATGTTGCCCTCTGTTTTGGACTTAGTCTCCAACAATCTACACAATTTACACAAAGTTTATCATATAAATCATGTATCTATGAAGTTAAATCCATCTAAGACAGAGATCATTTGGTTGGGAAGGTCTGGAGTTTGGACCAATGGGGGACCTTCAGCTCTGGTCTCTTGATGGGGTCCGATTTTCATTAGTGCACTCTGTTAAGAGCTTAGAGATTTGATTTGACTCCTCCTTGCCCCGGATAAACAGGTGTCAGCAGGGGTGAAGAAAGTACTTTTCCATCTGTGCCAAGCTTGCTGACTATCTCCATATCACTCCCATCCTGTTCCAACCTAGCCACAGTGATTTATGCCACATTCACCTCTTGTCTAGATTACTGTAATGTGCTCTATGGAAGCCTGCCCTTGAAGGTGCTCCAGAAGATACAGGCAGTCCAAAATGTAGCAGCAAGATTTCTTTTTCTTTTTTGAAATAGCAGCAAGATTCCTGATGGGTTCTTCTTGGAGAGATTGTATGTATCCTCTTTTAAAACAGCTGCATTGGCTGCCAATTGAGTTCTGGATTAAATTCAAGGGGTTGGTGATTACCTTTAAAGCCCTAAACAGTTTGTGATATAGAAACATAAGGCTAAACCCCTTGGGTTCCCAGGGCAAATGCACACGAGAAACAGGCTGTTGTTTATAAAATATTAAGTTTATTCAAGAAATATTAATATAGAAATATGTATTGCCAACACATTACTCAAAATTATACAGACCAGAAAATAACAAAGCTAGCTTCAACTACCTAACACTGTCCAGAGTGGTGTTAGGTGGCACCAACCTTAGTTTAGATAGGAAGACTTCAAATAGTATTTTCTATGTCTCTCTAGCAATTGCAGATGATAGCCTTGGTCTACAGTATAGCCATATATACTGGGGCACTCAAAAGCTCTACGGCTCCGTAACGATAAGTTTATGATAAGCCTCTTTTAATTTAATTTAATTTTTTTTATTTTTTAACCCTGAGGATTTTACCTTTCCCATCTTAACTCTCTCAAATGGAAGCAGAGTTTTAGAGGAATGCAAAACCTTCCCTGCTCCCCTGCTTAATTGGATAATTGGTTGGCGTCCTCACCGTCTCTGACTCTGGAAGGCTATCAAGTGGGAGCTTTGTTTACTTAGGAACTTATTACTATTATCTCCTCTCAGCTTCCCTCCTAGCTCCTCTTTTAACAACAGTGATTTTGAAGTCTTTTAAACGTGGGAGAGATTTAGAGCTGCCTTTTTTTTCGTCTCCACATTTTTGTGTGCAGTGCTGCCGTTGAGGCTATACCCAGGGCCAAGGAACTTTGCAGAAAGACGCCTAGCCACCATGGGGGTCTCCAAACGTCCAAGGGATACTGAAGATTCACTCCCACTTCCCAAGCAATTAAAAATTGGAGACTTTTATTCCACCCAGGTTCCAACTTGCAACCGTTTTGAGGTTCTGGCTGATATTGACAATGTTAATGTTTATAATGATGACCTTAATGAACTGCCCTCACCAACAGAAAAGGTTGTCGGTTCCAACAGTCCAATCAGCAATGGTAATAGTGTTGATCAATCCAAGGACAAGGTATGTTTTACAAGCCTCCCTGAGATTAATTCCGAAGTGACTGACAATACAAAAGATTATAATTGCTCATTAGCTGACCTTTGCTCCCTTGTAGCAAGAACTTTGGAGCTTATGTGGAACAATTTAGCTTTTCTGCATACCAAGTTGGACCATCTAACTCATCTGCACAAGAGCCGAGGGATAAATGCAGATGGAGAGAGTCCTCGTTGTCTCTTGTATGATCCAGAAGCAAAGGGATCAGTATAGGGGGTATCTCTATCTGCCAAGGAGGTAGTAGAGATACTGTTGGTTCAAAGTGTGTTGGAGATGGGCTAACCCCAAACATGTTTCAGTGGCACTTGTGTGTAAGCCTTGCATGTTAGGCAAGGAGAAAGAAAACAGAGTGAAAGGGGCACTTTCCACCCAAGAGACTAACTAGTATGCCAAAAAATGGGCGAGAATAAATATCAGGATCGAAGTTGGCATTAGGGTTGCCAAGTCCCCTCTGCTCCCTGGCAGGGGACTTCTGTGCGCGTGCAAAGCACATGCATGCCATGCAATGACATCACCCAGAAGTGACATCATCATGTCGTCGCTCATGGCCTCTCTAGGTGTTTCCAGGAAAACTCTATGGTACCTATTGCACCATAAAATAACCCATCAAATAACCATAGAGTTTTCCCGGAAATGCCTAGAGTAGCCACCACGCGACGTCGCCAGCATGATGACATCACTTCCGGGTAACATCATCATGCTGACGATGTTGGGGGAAGTTTCCCTCGCTGGCCTGATGTGGGCCAGCAGGTTGGAAACCTCCTGGGCAGGGGAACCCGGACCGGGGGCTTGGCAGCCCTAGCTGGCATTAGAACACAGCTGCAGGCTTGATACTTTTTTACAATCAGCAGGAGTATGGGTAGATTTATAACCTATCCAAATCCACTCTATGAAGCTCCCTCAGTGTCTCTATTATTTGATTTGGAGACTGAGAGCTAAGCTGTTAGTTCAGAGAAGTCTTTGTGTTCAGTGGCAAAGTTCCATTGTGTATGTGGGGAGGGGGGGAGATCCAGGTCTGTGCAAGCACTCTCAAGGTTAGGGATAGTTGCCCCAACCACCAGCTGTCCTCTGCTCCAGTCTGTCAGTTCTTCTCAGGGTTTTGTATCCATCCCCAGAAACACGTGTCCACTCCATTAGGTCCAGCTCAAGGATTTTGGGTGTCCTAGGCAAACTATGACGTTGTGGCCTCTCACGTCAGTGTTCTTCATTGATTATAAAAGAATCTTTTCAAATTCTTGGATAGGAAGAAAAATCACCTTACAGCAGGTTGTGATCATAACAGCAGTTGCCTGGGTGTAATTCCTATTGTATAGATGACACCTACTCTGAGTAGGCTTTCCTGGGATTGCTCTCAATGCCACTCTCCCACCCCCTACTCCCCCATTTCAAACTGAAATTTAAAAAAAGCAAAAGATTGGCATGGGAGGGGCTTTAAAAACCAAAATGATTGGGTAAATACTTCAGTTACTTAAAAAAAAGAACATAGCCCAGCCTGAAGCACACAGGAAGGATCAAAGTTTGGTAGAAGCTAGATTTTCAGCCAAAACATGGGTCAATTTTAAAAAAAATCAAAGGGGTGAAGGTGACACACCACCTCTGGTGAGGCATCTCTTTGCACCTCTTGCATGGTGCCTCTTTGAGGGGGCTGGGGATCCTGCTGGAATTGTCCATGGCTGCTGTAAAAATTCCTCTGAAGGGCAGGTGTACCTGTCTCTTCTTCCTCTGCCTCATGTAGGAGAAGATTTGGGGAAAGCCTCTTTCTCCAAGGGTGTTTGCTCCAGCAACAAGCATTCGAGTCAGCATTTGTGTCTTACTGCTGCTTAATGCTTTCCACTGCTGACTTCTGAGCAGCACAAGGAGAGGGCATATGAAGAAGCTTTTTTGCCAGCCAGGTTTGGCTGGCAAGTGTAGACAGAATGGTGTCATTCTCTTCTTCCCTTGTGCCTTTCCCAGCCATTCTGGGTGCCATGGTTAGAGAAACTCCTGGAAATATGGAGATGGAGTCTGAGGAGGACAGGGACCTCAGTGGGGTAAAATGCCATAGAGTCCGCCCCTGGAGAGGAACCATGCCAGATAATCCCCTTTCTTTGGTTGACATTTATCTAGCCTCACTTGATACAAGCACCTGAAGCACCCTTGAAGATTATCATAATTGTTGGGGCAGGTACATATAGGAGTAGGTGGTCTTTAAGGTATTCACATCCTAGACTGTATAATGCTCTAAAAGCCAGTGCAAGTACACTGAACTGAGCCCAGAAGTAGTCTGGAAGTCAGTGCAGATAGAACAAGACCAGAGTGATATGGTCTCAATGACCACTCCATATCCAAAGAATCACAAATTCAAATTACGTTAGGAACTCTGAAAACTAAATCTTGGGTTCATCCTTAATGAATATTTCCTAGACATGAAGGCTGAACAGAAAGTCCAGAAATATCTACATTTGATGAAAGTAGACAAAACAGCATTTCAACTGTGAACTGGTTTGTTTGGGCAAGAACACTTAACAAAATTCATATCTGCCCGCAAATACCTTAATCACCATGTGGTTAGTGTATTCCTATTTCCAAACAGTATTTTGTGCCAAAATAAGTACATGGCCTGCAGCTCCATGCATCAATTTGCTTCCCAACAGAAAAAGAATGTAAGAAGAACCTTGTTAGATTAGATCAGAGGACCAACATTCCTCCCCCCACCCTTGTTATAGCTTTCCAGTACCTTGCATTCAAAGGAATATTGTCTCTGAACTTTGAGATTCCAATTAACCACCATGATTTAGCTATTAATGGACCTTAATGAATTTGTAAAATCTCTTTTCAAAGACTTCTAAGCCAATGGAAAGCCAGTTTGGTGGCACAGTTGAAATGCTGTTTTGTCTACTTTCATCAAATGTAGATATTTCTGGACTTTCTGTTCAGACTTCTAAGCCAATGGAGAGCCAGTTTGGTGTGGAGAGCCATTTTGGTGTAGTGGTTAAGTGTGCGGACTCTTATCTGGGAGAACCGGGTTTGATTCCCCACTCCTCCACTTGCACCTGCTGGGATGGCCTTGGGTCAGCCGTAGCTCTGGCAGAGGTTGTCCTTGAAGGGGCAGCTGCTGTGAGAGCCCTCTCCAGCCCCACCCACCTCACAGGGTGTCTGTTGTGGGGGAGGAAGGTAAAGGAGATTGTGAGCCGCTCTGAGACTCTTCGGAGAGGAGGGAGGGATATAAATCTAATATCTTCTTCTTCTTCTTCTTCTTCTTCAATGTCCATCACTAGATCCTGCGGCAGTAAGTTCAATAATTTAATCATGCATTATTTGAAGAAATACTTCCTTTTTTCTGTTCTGAATCTGTTGCTCAGCAACTTCATTGGTTATTCACGACTTCTAGTACAATGGGAGAAGGAGAAAGAAATATCTTTCCTGGATGAAGCGAATCTTTAGGATCACTGCCTGGACACTGGGGGGAAAAAGACAATGATGAGCTCAAATGGACCCAAACGTAGAAAGTCAAACATGTGCCATTCAACATAGTGTCTTCTTACACCAAGCACAGCTTTCAAGAAAAACCATAAAAAGATTTCTTGATAGAAGCCAGCTATGAAGTCCTTCAATATCTGTTTACATCTTGCTGATACAACACCTCTCTGCTCAGGTACTTGCCTCTTGCATTAGCTCTAGCTACTGGATTGGTTAGGGATTTGTCTTGGGGGAAAAAAAACACATTCTACAACAGACATATCTTGTCAATACGATGGGGATATCTGAGTCAAAACATCTCTTGTACGGATGTCTACAAATGAAACATCTGGTTCTACTCTGTCAAGTTACTGTTCGGACTTCTTGAAAGTAAACATCTTCTACTTACACAGGACTGATGGGGAGAGTTCTTGGCTCTGTGGCAAACTATCTGGTTTACATGTCGAAGGTCCCTTCTTGAGTCCCCAGAATCTTCAGTTAAAATTTCAGATAGCAGGCTACATAAAAGACAACAACAACAACAACAAAATTTTATTTGTATCCCGCCCCCCCCGCCGGGGCAGGCTCAGGGCGGCTAACACCAATCAAACATTAATTATACATAAATAAATAAAATTACATTTAAACAGTTTAGTTAAAATTCAAATTAAGTTTTAAAAATTAGTTAATAAAAGTGCTAGTGCTATATTTGCTTTTATGATGGCAGTTTTTCTTAACAGTTTCGTTCTTCTTCAGCGAAAGCCAATCGGAAGAGGATGGTCTTTGCAGGCCCTGCGGAACTGTTCAAGGTCCCGCAGGGCCCGCATTTCCTCTGGAAGTTGGTTCCATAGGCTCGGAGCTATAGAGGAGAAGGCCCGGTTACGGGTGCTTTGCAACTTCACCTCTCTCGGTCCGGGAATAGTCAACAAGTTTTTCCCGGCTGACCTCAGTGCTCTCTGGGGTTCATAAAAGACCTATCTGAGACTCTGAGGAGCCACTGACACTCAAAGTTGACAGTTATGACAAATGTTCCCTCTAAGCTGTGGAGTCTTGTGAGCAGAAATTCTACTTTGTGAGCTATAGGCATTAAAGTTGTGAGCTACTAGCATTAAAATTGTGAGTTACTGCATAAATTAGTTTGCTCTGAGGCCATTTTTTTGTGAGCTAAGACAAAAATGTGTGAGCCAGAGGCTAAAAAACGGTGAGCTAGCTCACACTAACTCAGCTTAGAAGGAACATTGGTTTGAGTCAATTTAATACATCTCCATGTATTGGTATCTTCTGATACAGAAGCTAACAAGTATAAAATGCATTCCACTGATAAAAGTAATCTCAAGAAGCCACACAGCATCCCTTTTCATACACCTGGTTTAAATGATCCATTCCAACCTGGTTATGAGTTGTGAGGCAGATCATGTGTGATAGTCAGGAACTCCAACTGGTTAAGCCAGACATAAACGCAGTTGGGCCAAAATTGGTGCATAGCTACCAACAGGTGAATAGGGATTATCCCTGCAACTTGTCAGTTCAAAAGGGATAGACAGGGTGGCAACAGGGGAAGAGTGGAGCCAAAGTGGAGAGTGTTTAAGGCCTCTGAAAGAGAGGCAAGCCTCAGAGGATCCCAGGCGTGGTGGGGGTGGGGAGGCCAACTGTGCAGTAAGCACTACAAGTGACACTTACCTGGTGAAGAGTCATTGGCTGGGAGGAAGGCACAGCAGTGTGAAGGAAGAGGTCTGATGGAGGATCAGGGAGTACAAGGGGCCTGTAAGAGAAACAAGAGGTGCTGTGTAATGGCCAAAGAGGAAGACCAAGGGGAGAGCCAAAGATCTTTGGCCCCTGGTCTGAGGCCTAACTGATTAAGGGTGACGCTGATATTTTCTGTTCTTGTGTTCCTGAGGCTTCTTCTTCTTTTAGCACCCTCTGTCTGCCCATTTTTGGGCTGAATCTCTTGATTAATGAAAGGTCAGTGGTAAATTATAGTACTACATAAAAGACTGGAAAAGATAAGTCTACAGCTGCAGGGACATTTTATTATTTTATTTTGACTGGGTCTGAAGCAGCATCTGCCTCAACAGTCAGTTCTTCATCACTCTTGACAAAAATTCTGTTTAGCCTTTCCAGATAGAAGAATATCTATGTCTGGAATATTTTCAGACCTAAATGTTTGATGAAAACAGAATGAGATTTTGAAAAACAGCTGGAGGACACCAATCTACACATACCAATTTGTTTATGTATGAAACACGCATAAAGAATTAAATGCTCTTTAAATGGTTGTCTGGTTTCTCCAAAAGCCTCTCTTCTGCTGTGGCAATGTTCCATCTCGAAAGGTGCCTTAAGGGCCCTGTAAATTATAAATAAGTTATTTTGGAGAATGCTGATATTTTTTTTCCATCCTAAAATAATTTACTTTTAATTGGCATGTTACAATAGTAGCTGTGCCTACATCATAAATATGCCATTCCTTCCTACCTCATCAACAGCCATCGAACCGTTTAATGTAAAGTAATGGGACTAAGGTGAGCTGTATTAGGAGATGGGTGGCGGAGGGAGACTGACATCAGTTTAAATTAATTGCTCATGCATTTATAGATCAACACAAAGAGATGCCAATGCATTTATAAAATGGTATGAATGATATAATAGAGTGGGTTCGATATAGTAATGAGGTGAAGTGGTAGTGAGCATAGCTCCTTTATTGAATACAGCATGGTATATATAGCGCTGCCTACGAAGACTGAAAACTAGGGCCGCAGGCCTCCCTATATATACACACCCAAAGTTCCCTCGCTGCCTGTGACTGGACCATTCAAACCAGTCGGGGGCTCTTGATTGGAGCAGGGCAGCAGGATTTGGATCCTGCTGCCAATTGTTCCCGAGTCCCCCAAGCTCTGTCCTTCAGGCCCCAGTGAGCCAGGCAAGAACTCCAGTTTATAGATACAATTCTAAGCACATATACAACATCCCTTCCCCCCTTAGTTTGCAAGCCTAGCTGACATAGTCATTGAGGTAGGCTGACTGGCGATGCTCTCTGGTGGAGCACCTGAGCCCCAGAGGGGGTGGGGGAATGGACGCCGTTGCAGCGGTGGTGAGTGGAGGGGCTGCCACTGTATTGTTCTCAGCCGGCGGTTCCTGGGCCTCCATGACTGCCAGCTCCGCCTGAAGGGCGGGGATCGATGCCCTTGCCTCCGCTGTGTCGGTCGGAAAAGGAGTGGAGGTGGTGGTCTGGTTGTCACGACTACAATCCTTGACTTCTACCCCGGGGCTCTCGCAGGACCTCAGCTGATCGATGTATTTCCTTATGGTGGAACCCCCCCCCCTGTTGTAACCTTGTACATTACAGACCCCAGCATCGTGGCAACCCTTGCCAGAATCCAAGCGGCCCCCCCCCCCCCAGTTCTTAGCCATAACCCGGTCCCCCGTATCCAGCCCCCGAGGTGCCCAGATCAACTCTGGAACCTCCTGCAGGTCAAGGGCTCTGTCTGGGTGCAATTGGTCTAGTAGGGTAGATACCTGGCGGCCCATGAGGAGTTTGGCAGGGCTGTGGCCCGTGGCTAAGGAGGGAATACTGTGCTGTGATAGTAAGAATTCTGCAAGGCGACTCTCCCAGTCCCCCTGGATGATGTGGCGGAGCGAATCTTTAGTATTCGCACCATCCTACCTGGCCGTTGGTGGCTGGGTGGAATGGGGCTGACTTGATGTGCCTAATGAGGTTTCGGGCACAGAAGTCCTGAAATTCTCCCAACGTGAAGGCCGTCCCATTATCTGAGACCAGCGTGTCCGGGAGGCCATGCGTGGTGCACACCCAGCAGAGACCGCCAATGGCGGCCTGAGAGGAGATGGATGCCATCGGGAGCACCTCCAGCCATTTCAAGTATGAGTCCACAATTAAGAAAAACATTTGTCCCTGGAAGGGCCCCACAAAGTCCAGGTGCAACTGGGACCAGAAGTTTCATGTGGATTCCCAGTGCTGCACCAGAGCCCGGGGAGGCACCGGTCGGGTTTCCTGGCAGGGCTGGCATCGAGCAACCCAAGATTCAATTGCATCATCCATCCTGGGCCACCATACATAACTGCGGGTGACTGCCTTCATGTGCATGATCCCTGGGTGGGTTTCGTGCAGCGCCATAAGGATTCGGTGTCTCAGAACCAGGGGCACCACCCCCCTGTTCCCCCATAGCAAACACCCCTTACGGACAGAGAGCTCATCCCTGCGGGATGCAAACGCCCCAAACTCCGGTCCCACCTGGTCCGTGGGCCATCCCCTCCATACCCAGTTCAGAACTCAGGAGAGTATTTTGTCCTTGGCCGAGCAGTGTGCAATGTCTTTCGTGTGCACTGTGCAGTCTGGGAGGGTCTCTAGAAACAGGATTTGGTGTTCTGGGGCCAGATCCAGATCTTCTGATGGTAGAGGCAGGTGACTGAGGGTGTCCATGTGTCCCATGGCTTTCCCCCGTTTGTACTGAAGACCATACTGGTACCCCACCAATGGACCAAGAAAATGGACCACTGTAGTACCCTGGGTGACAACATCTGGGGCATTTGTTGGTCAGGGGAGAAAAGGCCGAGTAAGGGCTTGTGGTTCGTATGGATGGTGAAGGCATCACCAGCTGGCAGTATAAGTAATCATGGAATTTTTTACTCCTGCCATGATTGCCATGCTCTCCTTGTCTATTTGCACGTAGCTGCATTCCAATTTCTGCAATGTTCTGGAGTAATAGGCCACCGGGACTTCCCTGCCGTCTGGCAACACATGGGCCAGGACGGTGCCCACCCCATAGGGGGAGGTGTCGCAGGCCAAAATGACGGGCATCCTCTCATCAAATTGCGCCAGCAAGCTGTTGGATGTCAGGAGGTCTTTAACGGTCTGGAAGGCGGCGGCTTGCTGGCGGCCACAAACACCCAGAGCCCTTTTGTCTGAGAGCCTATGTAAGGGTTCCACTACTGCTGCCTTGTGGGGGAGGAAGGCCTGGTAAAAGTTGTGGATGCTGAGGAATGATTGCAATTTGGCTTTGTTAGTGGGGGCTGGCGCGTCGCAAATGGCTGTGATTTTGTCCTTGGATGGGTGGATCCCATTCGCATCCACCATGTACCCCAAAAAGTCTATTGTAGGGACCCCAACAGACATTTTTCCCTCTTTACCTTGACCCCCGCCTCGTTGAAACGCCATAGTACGGTGCGAAGGTGGCTGGCGAATTCCTCTTTCATTGCTGCGGCGAGCAGCGTATTGTCAAAGAATGACTGTACCCCGGGAATCCATTTTAAGAGAGAATCCATTAAGCTCTGAAAAAACTCCGGGGCTATGCTGACCCTGAACCGGAGGCGCTTTACCCAGAAAGTTCCCCGATGTGTGACTATGGTTTGGGCCTCGGCTATGGTGGCATCCACCAGCAATTGCTGGTACGCTTGGGACAGATTCAGCTTCCCAAAAATTTTGGCGCCTGCTAGGGATGCTAACACATGGCTGACCGTGTAGGACTGTGTAGATGTGGTCCTGCAGCGCTTTATTGATCGTGCATTTGTAGTCTGCACAGATGCGGACTCTCCTGTTTGGCTTGACTGGAGTGATTATTGGGGTTTCCCATTGTGCATTGGCGACCGGCTCCAGGACCCCTTGTGCCACTAGGTGATCTAGCTGCTCCTCTATCTTGGGTTTCAAAGCAAAGGGTACCTGCTGGCCTTTAGCCATACGGGTGGCTCGTTGGGGTTTAATTTGTAACGACACGGGGGAACCCATGCATGTTCCTAGTGTCCTATCGAAAACTGCCAGGAACTTCCCAAAGATGTCCTGGAAATCCATGCTGGCGGGGGCATGATGGATTCCCTCTACTCGGATCCCCAAGGGTGCAAACCAAGCTCAGCCCAACAGGCTACTCAGGTCCCCTTCCACCACCAGCAAGGGAAGGTCTCTCAAAAAATTCCCATATTGCACCTTGACTACCCTGGCCCCTTTGATGCCAATTGCCCTTTTCTGGAAGTCTCGTATGAGCAAGGGGGATGGGTATAGCTTAGGTCCCCCCTTGGGGCAAAGTTTCTTTAGGGTCTGGGTGGAGATGATGGTGTGTGTGGCCCCTGAGTCAACCTCCATCCGACAAAGGGCGCCCTCAATAAACACTGTCGTTTTGAGTTTATCTGGGGATGGCATGGGGTGTTGCATACCTGTCCAACTGACACGGTGATGGCGTTGATATCCTCTATGACGGCAACCTCGTGGCAGTAACCATTTTCCCCACCCTTCTGATGGGGGGGGTGCTCTCTCAGGTCGGTGTCATTTTCGAGGAGCAAACCCTGGCAAGGTGACCCGTCTTCCCACACTGGTGGCCGACAGTGTCCTGGAATCGGCAGGAGCAGCACTCATGGTCATGCTCTCGAGCTGGTGCGTTTTCGGTTGCATGTGGCGGCTGGCACTTCACGGCGGCATGGTGGAGCTTGAGAGCATCATCTCCCCCGGAATCATCCGCATCCAATGAGGATGAGGCGGCTTGGTGAGCCTCCACCGCCATGCTCTCTCCCCGTGATTTCTCATAAGCGGTAGCCACTTTGATTGCCTTGGGGAGGTCCATCTCATCTTTCCCAAGCAGCTTCCTCCTCAGCGGCTCGTCCCACAGCCTGAAAACAAACTGGTCCCTCAGTCTTTCCTCTAATCGGTGAAACTCGCAGCAGAGTGACAGCCAGTGGAGGGCCACAATGTAGTCAACAGTAGACTCGTTGGGTCACTGCCTGCGCTTGGAAAAGTCAAAGCGATGGGTCAGGACTGATGACTGTGGTGTAAAATGGGTCATCAGGGTGGTGGTGATGTCCGTGTAGGAGGCATCCTTGAGGAGGGTGGGCACCATTAGCCCCTAGGCTAGCTCCTGGGTGTTCATCCCACACGAGCTGAGGAATAGCGATCTCTTTTTATCCCCCACAACTCCATGGTAGTGGATGAAGTTCTCCAGTCAATCCAACCAGGTCTCCCGTCACTCTGGGCTGGTCACATTGAACTCGGGAATTGTTCCTGGCGTAGCGGCCATTGTCAACGCTGGTGGTGAGTGCATGGTGCGGGACGCCCGTAGCTGCTGGCCTCGCTTACCAGGATCCCATCCTCATTGCCACTATAATATAGTGGATTCTATATAGTAATGAGGCGAGGTGGTAGTGATCATAGCTCCTTTATTGAATACAGCATGGTATAATGCTGCCTACGAGACTAACTACTAGGGCCATCGGACCCTCTATATATACACACCCAAAGTCCCCGCGCTGCCTGTGACTGGACCATTCAAACCAGTCGGGGGCTCTTGATTGGAGCAGGGCAGCAGGATTTGGATCCTGCTGCCTATTGTTCCCGAGTCCCCCAAGCTCTGTCCTTCAGGCCCCAGTGAGCCAGGCAAGAACCCCAGCTTGTAGATACAATTCTAAGCACATATACAGCAAATTATTTATCAGAGAGTCATTTAACACTCTCTGTCATACCTGGTGGATACATTGATCAAGCCGTTTCATTGATTTTATTTCAAAATCCCAGCTCATCTGTCATTATGTTGTGGCACATTTAATTTTTTTTTTTAAAAAAAATACTTAATGGTTTTTAAAGTACTATTCTGAACTGTCTAATACACATGATACAAAGACTCAGGTACTATAGCTTAGGGTTATTTGGGATGAAATCTTTTTTATGTGCCTCTCAAAATGCAAGGGACTGCCTCTCCTCCTACGTGCCCTGGAGGGCTTTGCATTGTATGGAACAGGACCTTCTGTTTGATCCTGGCCCAAAAAACATCTGTTCAGCCTCAACCAGGGCTAGGGCTTTTTCTACCTTGGCTGCGACCTGATGGAACATGCTCCTGCCAAAGATCAGGGTCTTGCAGGATTCACTACCATTCTGCAGGGACTGTAAAACAGAGCTGTTCTGCCAGGACTTTGGTTGAGGCAAGGAAAAAAGCTACGCTTCCTTGTTACTCATCTGAAACACACTTTTAAAACTGTAGATACTAACAACAAACTCTGAGCGTAACGAAATAATTTCTTTAACATATATCAGCACAAGTTTTACATACAAAACAGAACAAGTAGGCGAGGGAAGGACTAATCACCCACAGCAAAATTCCAATCCTTAATAAACAGGTAAGTCTGCTGTATTTTCTTATTCACTTATCTTAGGTGAATGTCCAACCGCCCAAAGCTGAAGAGCAGTAAAGACAGACTACGGCACGCCCAACATAAAGCGCGAACTTCAGTCCGATTTAGCCACGATTCTTGGGTGCACAGTAGAGTTCTCAATGATACTTCATAGGAGCTAAATGAGTCCTTCCAGAACATTCAGACCTCATTTTCCCTACAAAGGCTTTATCTAAGCTAAATAATAAAATATTATACTTTTACCAAACTGCTGTCTGTTTTTTCTAATAAAATCCTGGTCAGATACCTTACATATCTTCTTTGGGAGAAGCTCTTGCAGCTGCCCTGCAAATTTGCTACATCTCTCTCAAACTGTTAGCCTTCAAGCCACCATTAATTGTACCCTATGTTGTGCCATTGACTTCAATGGCTCATGAGGAATAATGGTGGCATGGGGAACCCTCTTTAAGTGCCCCTAGAATTGGACCCCCTTGTCCAATATCTTTGAAACTTGGGAATTCTGTTGTGGAGAGGCTCCTATAGTCATCCTGCAAATTTGAAGCCTTTAACAAATCTCCTTTTCCCATTTTGTCTTTGACTTCAATGGCCCTTAGGGTATAATGGGCTATATATTCAGGAATAGCCGAATATCTCCCAAATTTTGGGAAATTTGACTCCCTGAATTTTTAAGCCCTGAATACCCCCACACCTGATATTGGGTTTGTTTGGGGGTTTTTTTGCACACCCCTACTCTCTAAATCAGGGTTGTCAAACTCATTTGTTAGGAGTGCCAGATCTGACATAAATCGGACTTTGTGTGGCCAGGTCATGTGTGTCATAAAATGTAATGCCAGGTAGCAGAGAGATAAATTTTATAAAGGATACGGACAAACACAATTAAAGATATTATTTTTAACTTAAAATATAAATGTGCTTAAAACTTGTGCACTATTTTGTTTAAAATTGAAAGGTTGGGGAATAGTGGAATTTGGCAATGCAATTTTAAAAATAAAATATCAAGAAAAAGCACAAGGATCACAGCAGAAACTAAAAATATAAAATGCTCTGAGCCTGGGAAAACATTAAATGGCTGGGCATTGCAAGCTTCTCCCCACCCTCCACCCCTTTGGACTACTCAGATTGGTAATAGCTCTCCAGTGTAATATCCCCCTTTGACTGTGGGTTCCCAGGTTAGAGTACTCATTAAGCACCAGTTCTCAGGTCCATTCAGCAGAGACAAGCAAGCTCAAAGCATCAACCCTTTATTTGCAAAGACAAAACTCCAGGATGCATGAGCTTCAGCTGCCCCTAGGAACACTGAAAAGTGAAACTGCACTGAAACACTTGACTGAAATGAATTGCAACATAGACAAAGTTGCAAGGAAAACATGGAATGGATTTTCCATCAAGATCTCTGGGCCTATCTATCTGTGCACAGAGACCTGAATGGAAAATCCACTCCATATTTTCTTTGCAGCTTTGCTTCCTGCTGCAGCTGGCAAAGACAAAGCAGAAAGAGCAGGGAACTTTAGCAGCCTTGGAGGTTCAAAGGGGGAGGAACCCTAATGAGCCAATGAACTTTGTGAGTGAGCTGGGAAACTGAGGGCTTAAAAAATGAAGGCCTTAAAAATATTAGGACTTCAGCATCATGGTTAATCCAGCCCTGGGGACAGAGTTTTGGCAATCTGAGTTATGCCTTCCTTGAAAGTTTGCCACTGGAATTTATGACTGGTCAGTGCCAGAGAAAGCTTGACCAGCCGAACCTTGACTTTGATCTGTCAAGAAAATTATTACATTCTTAAGTCTTCTGTTACATAATCCCACAACCCTCATGCCAAAGATTTGGGAAGAAAGTTGGTGCTATCTGGCGTAAATTCATATATGAGGAAAGATTAAACATTTCTAATGTTTACCTGAGCTGAGAGATTTGACAGAAAGGAACATTTTTGGCCCTCTGTGCTTTGGAATGCTTCTGCTTAGTGCTAGTTTGGTGCAGAGCCAGTTTGGTGTGATGGTTAAGTGTGCAGACTCTTATCTGGAAGAACCCCACTTGCAGCTGCTGGAATGGCCTTGGGTTGGTCATAGCTATTGCAGGAGTTGTCCTTGAAAGGGCAGATGCTGTAAGAGCCCTCTCAGCCCCACCCATCTCACAGGGTGTCTGTTGTGGGGGGAGAAGATAAAGGAGATTGCAAACTGCTGAGTCTCTGATTCAGAGTGAAGAGAGGGGTATAAATCTGCAGTCTTCTTCTTCTTCTTCTGTATATCCACAATACACAATATCTTTATTGCATTAGCAAAGTATTGCCATAGCAACCAACCAAATACGACAATAAAATAAAAGAGAATGAAGAGAAAACACAAAGCAACATCCAGTACCTCATTCCATACTACGATAAGAAGTCATACAATCCTAAAAGTATCTAGAATAAAATATCAATAAAATTTTAAAGCCTAAAAATCTATACATTCTAAACTTTTAGAACCTTTACAATTTAAATTTAAAATTTAAAACATCAACAAAATTTAACCAGGACTACACTAGAAAGGAACTGAGAGTGATAATAGAGAGTGATCAGTGAGGCGTAATCTTCATTTTCTTTTTCACAACGACAGCCACAAACCTTGCAACTTGAAAAGTAGTGTATTTATCTCTGTCAGATAATAAAAAACTAGTTTCTCCTGATTTGACTTCCCAAGAAGAGACAACAGAATAGGACCCAGAAACCTATTCCATTCAGAGTTAAAATCAGGGCAGTAAAACATGGCATGAGGAAGGTCCTCAATAGAAGTTTGGTCACAAATACAAACTCTTTTTCGATAAGGAATCTGCCTAAAGAGACCTTCATTGGCCAATAAAGGTAATAAATCAAAGCGAGCCCTTGTAAATGCTTTCCGAAGCTTGGGATTCGCTAAAATAACAAAATATGAAGAAAATATCGGATACGATAAAGATGTGATTATAAATCACAGCTGTTTTCAATTCACCTATAGTTCCCATGTCAACTTGAATAGATTGATCTAACAATCTTTGCTTGACCAAGGATTTAGCCGTGTCAAACCCAAGAGAACCCAAAAAATCAGCTGAAAAACCAAGCTTGGCCACTATATTCAGAACAAAGCTGCGCCAAGACCTAGCCTTCATTTCCCCATATGCCAAGGTTAACAGTTCTGATGCCATATGAAAAATAATCTTCAACCAAAAGTTGATAGTTATTTTATAAACTAAAGTAGTTATCTGAGGTAGAGATAGCTCCAGTCTAGTCATTGGCGAAGGTGTTGAAGGGGGAACTGCAAGAAGCCTGCGCGTAAATTTATTCTGGGAAACTTCAAGAGGGTGGAGATTACCAGGGGCCCACACTGGCGCTCCATATAGCAGCTGCGGTAATAATTTCCTTTGATATATCTCAACAGTTGGGCGAACCAGGCATCCACCTCTTCTTCTATAAAATCTCAGTAGGCCCATCATCACCTTTTCAATATTATGGTTAGCAGAATCAATATGAGGGGCCAAAGAGCCTGAGTGGTGGAACAGCACACCTAGGTATTTAAAAGAGGGAACCTGTTCAAGTGGTATCTCATCCATCTTCCAATTATAGTATTTAGGTCTTCGAGCAAAGACCATAATCTTGGTTTTATCATAATTTACGTGTAATAGGTTATCCTTGCAATACTGGCTAAAGCGACCCAATAATCTCCTTAGACCAATTTGGGTATGAGAAATTAAGAGGGTGTCATCTGCATATAGCAGAGTAGAAATGAATTTCTCACCAACTTTAACTGGAAAAGAGTGGGGACCTGCCAGGAATTCTACTTTGTCATTCAAATATAAATTAAAAAGAAGGGGAGCCAAAATACACCCTTGGCGAACACTTTTTGTTGTTTTAACTGGGCTGGACAATTGGCCATACGGGCCAAATCGGATCCTCAGGCTTGTATTGGAATACAGGCCTATTATCCGTGCAAGGAGCCTTGGGTCAATGCGCAATTTACTTAGCTTTGCCCATAGGCAGGTTCTCGAGATCGAATCAAACGCCGCTTTAAGGTCAACAAATGCCACAAACAATTTTTTAAAAGGGCGAGTTGTAGTAATGTACAATGGTCCAGGGTGGAATGACCCTGCCTGAATCCTGCTTGATATGGTGCTAACAAATCGTTGTCAAAGACCCATGATTCCAATTTGGATAAAAGATGTCTAGCATACAATTTTCCAGCAACATCTAACAAGCTTATTGGCCTATAATTTGCAGGGGTGGAAAGATCATCCTTCTTATAGATTGGAACCACAATAGAGGAGGACCATTCCCTAGGAAATCTTCCAGTCTTGTCAATAGTAGTAAAGAGGGTGGCTAGTACAGGCGCCCACCAAGATTGAAGAACCTTAAACATATCTGGCGGGATGAAATTTTCACCTGGGGCTTTATTACTACTCATAGAGGAGATAAGAGATTTAATTTCACATAAAGTTACAGGTGACCACTCAGGCAAACCAGTTGTCAGGGAGGGGGATACACAATTTGTTATTGTGTTATCCTCGAGCTGGTCATTAAACAGATTTACAAAATAATGTCCCCATTGTTGCTTGGAAATATAAGAATCTGAGTCGCACCGAGCCCACCCTTCTGAAGCTGGTAGATATCTCCAAAACTTTGACGTGTTTCTCTGGTTCAGAGCCAGGGCAAGTTCTTGCCAAGATTCTCTTATTGACTTTGGTTTTTTCTTCCTAATTAGAGACTTATAACTACTACGAAGCTCAAAAAAAGATGTAGGTAAAAAAAAATTACCTCCTTTTGTTACAGGTTCTGATGGCACGCCTAAGCTGTTTTTTCATATCAGTACA
This sequence comes from Heteronotia binoei, assembly GCF_032191835.1. Classification (NCBI taxonomy): domain Eukaryota; kingdom Metazoa; phylum Chordata; class Lepidosauria; order Squamata; family Gekkonidae; genus Heteronotia; species Heteronotia binoei. Next base: position 131,096 of record NW_026800430.1, read on the forward strand.
CTCTCTATCAAACCATTTGTTGTTAATATGTTGACTTCCAATTAATGGTTTGCCTTTCTTTACCAGGTAAGGTTTTAAAAACTCAGTTAATTCTTCATAAAGTGACAAGATGGCCTCCCCATCTTCTTCAGCCAAAATTTTCCTTTTGATTTCCAGAAGTGGGTCGCTATCAAGCACTTGCTGTAATTCGTTTTGGCGTACCTCCGACCATCTCAAGCGTATAGTGCAATTGATTCTCGAAATGCTCAGGCTGTTTCTTCAGGAACGACTCTATTACCACAGTTCAGGGCTTCAACGTGGCAGCCAGGTATACATTCTTCAACAGCAGCTGAACTTTTTGCTACCGGAGCCTTGCCAGCCTCTGGAACATTTCCACCAGCGTCAGTTTATCAGCATCCCACTGCTTATAGCAGTAGAAACTTTGTTTCAACTCCCTCTCTAACTCTTCGGGCATTTTCACACTCACCTTCAGCCGGCGCGACCCCCCTCTTCACCGCGCAGGATCTGCGCGGATTTCGCACTAAATACCGCGGAGCAGCCGGAAGAGCCGGAAACTCCCGGCGCAAAAGCCGCTCAAATGGAAACTGCTTTTTGGCGGTTTCCGTTTGAGCGGCTTTTGCGCCGGGAGTTTCCGGCTCTTCCGGCTGCTCCGTGGCATTTAGTGCGAAATCCGTGCAGATCCTGCGTGGTGAAGAGGGGGGTCGCGCCGGCTGAAGGTGAGTGCGAAAACGCCCTTCAAGATGCAACTTTCAGTGCAACATCCAATGGACTTGGTGTAATTACTGCAAATTAAAACATCCCAAGGCACAGTTCCTACTGTACTAACGTTTGAGCGCCTGGGCAGTTCTGTGTTAAGTACTAGCATGCCACCTCAGTCTTCAACATACCACTCTGCTCAAGAGTCTGCAGCGCATCTCTTGCAGCCACAGTTTAGTTTGTTGCCTTCATCACTTGGAGGAGCTCAACAAACTCCACAAGTGTATAGCTCATCTCTGTTTACTGGTTCCACTGCCTCCATTGAAAGAGCACTGCAGCGAGAATGTAGTGTTATTAAACACCATCAGCGGCTTTCAAGCACACAGTCTGCTCAGGCACAACTGACTGGTTCACAGCATTCCTTACACAACTATTTATCAAGCGCAAGTGGAACAGATTTTCCAGAAACATCCCAGCAGTCATCCATTTCTTGTATATTATGGTGATACATTGACAAATGCATTCCTAGCAAGGAATAACAAATGCCATAATGAAATCCTGAGAGGGGAGGGGAAAGGCAGATGAATTGAAGAAGGAAATCACACATTACAATATTGTTTGTATTTTGTCTCCTTTATCAAGCATCCATTATGTTGCCTGGAGAACCTACAGCAGACTTAAACATAAACTCCATTTAAGGCATATTATCTACACCAGCAATCATCAGACTGAGGCATTTTGTGATCTGAAGAATCTATATTTTGCAAGAAATTGTCTGAAGGAAATACTAAAATAGGCACTAAGTGGCAGATAATACTTTTATGTGCATATATAGAGTCAGTAAACTCAAGGAGAACCAAATGTGCCTCCAAATGCCTATTTTTATGTTGAGGAATAAAGACACTTTAGATTATATGGAAGGAAAGGGATAGTGGAAGAAACCAAAGGATCCTAGGATCTGAAAGCGAGATGTATAAAATAGCAAGTGTGTTTTGAAGTATTTAACAGGATATAAAGCTACACCTCCCCCCTCAAAAGAGCCCTTTAAATCTGTAACTTCAAAGCTTTCATTAAGAAGACGAAAGTTTGATTGCAGATTAGGAAAACTGCTGCTTTAAAATGACATAAGTGGCAGCCAGTACTCCCTCTTAGTTGTGGAGTTTTGTGAGCAAATATTCTGCCTTGTGAGCTACTGACATTAAAGTTGTGAGCTACTGCGTGAATCAGTTTAGACTGGGACCATTTTTCCTGAACTAAGACAAAAATGTGTGAGCTGGTGTCTGAAAAACTGTGAGTTAGCTCACACTAACTCAGCTTAGGGGGAACACTGAGGCAGCTAGCCCTTTCCCCATTGTGAGAGTGCTCTTGAATCCAGCAACCTGACCCACCCAGCTCTGGCTACCCAAGACTTCTTCTGGCATAGCCCAGTATTCTCACTATTCTCCCTTTCTCAGAAATGATTTCAAGGCAATGAAGAGATCGGGGGTAGGGGGAGATTGGGCAGCAAAAAGCCCCCAAAAGTCCATGCCCCCTACCCTGCCTCCCAGATTGAGGGAAGAAAGAAGCAAAATACAGGCCATTTCCCCACTGACCTTACTCCGGAGCGATGGCCCTCTTCACCGCACAGCATCTGCGCGGATTTCCCACCAACTGCTGCGCACAACCAGGAAGTGCCACGGCTTTTGCGTCGCAGATGTAAACCGCTAAAAACCAGTTTACATCTGCGACGCAAAAGCCGCGGCTCTTCCTGGTTGTGCGCAGCTGTTGGTGGGCAATCCGCGCAGACGCTGCGCGGTGAAGAGGGACGTCGCTCCGGAGTAAGGTCAGTGGGAAAACGGCCACAGTCTCTTAACTGCAGCAGTGAGTGAGGAGTCAGTGCTGCAGTGAGCAAGGTGGGTGAGCCATTGCTTTGACCACCCTGCATGGGGCCATGGCAGCCTATTAGCTCACAACGGCAGCTCACCTACCCCACTGAGGGCTGGGACAGTCAGCTTGCTATAAGAGCTGTCCTGGATGAGGCAAGGAACAGGGTGGCTCTGGCAGAGGCCGGTGGCCCCCCCAGGATTCTTCCCAGTGGCCTTAATGGCTAATCTGCCCCTGGAAGAAAAAGTGAAATATAGCAGAGAAGCAACAAGGTACATAAAGCCCGCTTAGCAGGAGAACCAATTACACCACTTCATAAATGAATAGCAGACTGTTGTACCCGCCAAGAAAGCATTCGGTCTGAAGGGAATCTCTCTGTTGGTGTGTGTTAATTTTTGTGTGCATGGGTGCTGTCACTCCTGCAAACTCAGTTTCTCTCCAAGGCCGTTTGCTTAAGCTGGCCTGGTTAGCTAATAAGCTGCTGCTGAGAAACGTCAAGTGGAGTTGTTAGTTGCCTGTATTTGGGAAGAAACCTTAGAGATAGCCTCATGATTGGTTGAAGGGGTTAATGAGCTGAGGCTAGTTTTTGTCATAAAAATGACTAGGTGTCCAGTCAGCTTCTTAAGCTCCACCTTTCTTTCTTGCTGCCAGAGACTCTGCTCATCCTTTGCTCCAGACTGACCAACAGAACCCTGAACATTAGGGTTTGTAGAATCTTTCGGGCTCAAGTGCCGTGTTCTACTGGAGAAAGTTTTCCTTCCAGACGTTTCGTTCTCAGCTGCGGAGAACATCCTGAGTGGCGTTGCAGCTGGAGCAGGTGCTCTGACCTTCTTGGCTGCTGTGCATTGAGTGAGGCCAGGGCTGCTGGAGAGCTGCTATTTCTAGGCTGGAGGGGGTGTGGTGAGAGGGCAATTAGTTTGTGAATGTACCCATTGTTTGGTGGGGCTTCCTGGAAGGGTGGTTATAAGGAAACTGGCTGTGGAATGTGACCATTGTTCTGTGTTGATTGCTGGAGGGTTGGAAGGGGTGTGAAGATAAGGAAGATGGCTGTTGATTGTGCTGATTGTTCTCTGGAAAACTTTCTCCAGTAGAACACGGCACTTGAGCCCGAAAGATTCTACAAACCCTAATGATGATGCCAGCTGTGAAAACCTGAAATCTTTGAGAACCCTGAACCTTGGACGTCTTTAGTAGTTAGCTTGTTAGGTTTGCTGTTCAACTTGCAGTTTTTCTTGCTGAACTGTGTATCCATCCCTTTTCTTTTAAATGTTTGTCTATGTCTTTGTAATTTTTTTAAATTTATTATAATTGTGGAGTAAGTTTACTAGACCAAACCCAGATAAGCCTTAGCTACCTTACCATACCCTTAGCATGTTATATTCAGAAGAGAAGAGGATATTGAATTTATACCCCATCCTTTCTACCCAAAGGAGTTGCAAAGCAGCTTACAATCTCCTTTCCCTGTGAGGTAGATGGGGCTGAGAGAGCTCTCACAGAACAGCTCTTGAGCAGAACAGCATTGTGAAAACTTGTGGCTGACCCAAGGTCACATCAGCAGGTGCAGGAGGAGGTGTGAGGAATCAAACCCAATTCTCCCAGATATGAGTCCTCATACTTAACCACTACACCAAACTGGTTGTCATAGTAGTAACCTAATTTTCCAAGCTGTCTTTAAGGTAGCTCCATTTAAAAAAAAAAATCTGTTTGCTTCATTTATACTTTCTCCCTGATGTGTACCCAAAGCAGGGCTGCCCCTAGACCATTTGGCACTCTAGGCAAAACTAACTATTTGCACACACACACACACACCTCCCCCATTATATCCTATGACCCCATAGGATAGAATGGAGGGACTGGGCCATCACTGTGGTGTGATGCTAGAGAAGGGATTTTAAACTTTAAACCCATTCTCTGGGGTTACACTGCAGAGGTAGCCCAATCCCTCCATTCTATCCTATGGGCCCATAGACTAGAATGGACTCCATTCTATCCCATGGGCCCACAAGCTAGAATGGTCTCCATTCTATCTTATGGCCCCATAGGATAGAAAGAGGGGAAGAAAGCCCCTGCTGCCACGCCTCTTGGGAGATTCCCAAGAGGTGTGTGTTGGGGAGATCCTCTCCCTGCTTTTGCACCCCAGGGGGTACCTAGTTCGTCTAGTATCAGGGCCAGACCTGACCCAAAGCAGTTTACAACACGGTCCTCACCTCCATTTTATTCTCACAGCAATCTTTTGAGGTAAGATGGCTTTTGAGATGGAAACAGGAGCCATTTTGGTGTAGTGGTATGTGTGT
>NW_026800431.1:0-81656 GCF_032191835.1 Heteronotia binoei
CCTATGAGATTCATTAGAATGAATGGGCCCATATGGTAAGGGTTAGGGTTAGGGTTAGAGTTCTGGACACACTTATGTTTGGGTGAATATTGGGGTTGGGTTTAGGGTTGGATAAGATGTATTTTTAATATAACACTGAATGGTACACTCTTGATGGGGAAAAATTTTGGATGTTTTTCCATTCTCCATTATAGCCTATGAGATTCATTAGAATGAATGGGCCCATATGGTAAGGGTTAGGGTTAGGGTTAGAGTTCTGGACACACTTATGTTTGGGTGAATATTGGGGTTGGGTTTAGGGTTGGATAAGATGTATTTTTAATATAACACTGAATGGTACACTCTTGATGGGGAAAAATTTAGGATGTTTTTCCATTCTCCATTATAGCCTATGAGATTCATTAGAATGAATGGGCCCATATGGTAAGGGTTAGGGTTAGGGTTAGAGTTCAGGACACACATATGTTCGGTTTAAAATTGGGGTGTGGTTTAGGGTTGGATAAGATGTATTTTTAATATAACACTGAATGGTACACTCTTGATGGGGAAAAATTTTGGATGTTTTTCCATTCTCCATTATAGCCTATGAGATTCATTAGAATGAATGGGCCCATATGGTAAGGGTTAGGGTTAGGGTTAGAGTTCTGGACACACTTATGTTTGGGTGAATATTGGGGTTGGGTTTAGGGTTGGATAAGATGTATTTTTAATATAACACTGAATGGTACACTCTTGATGGGGAAAAATTTTGGATGTTTTTCCATTCTCCATTATAGCCTATGAGATTCATTAGAATGAATGGGCCCATATGGTAAGGGTTAGGGTTAGGGTTAGAGTTCAGGACACACATATGTTCGGTTTAAAATTGGGGTGTGGTTTGGGGTTGTGTAAGATGTATTTTTAATATCACACTGAAGGGTACACTCTTGATGGGGAAAAATTTGGATGTTTTTCCATTCTCCATTATAGCCTATGAGATTCATTAGAATGAATGGGCCCATATGGTAAGGGTTAGGGTTAGGGTTAGAGTTCTGGACACACTTATGTTTGGGTGAATATTGGGGTTGGGTTTAGGGTTGGATAAGATGTATTTTTAATATCACACTGAATGGTACACTCTTGATGGGGAAAAATTTTGGATGTTTTTCCATTCTCCATTATAGCCTATGAGATTCATTAGAATGAATGGGCCCATATGGTAAGGGTTAGGGTTAGGGTTAGAGTTCAGGACACACATATGTTCGGTTTAAAATTGGGGTGTGGTTTGGGGTTGTGTAAGATGTATTTTTAATATCACACTGAAGGGTACAATCTTGATGGGGAAAAATTTTGGATGTTTTTCCATTCTCCATTATAGCCTATGAGATTCATTAGAATGAATGGGCCCATATGGTAAGGGTTAGGGTTAGGGTTAGAGTTCTGGACACACTTATGTTTGGGTGAATATTGGGGTTGGGTTTAGGGTTGGATAAGATGTATTTTTAATATCACACTGAATGGGTACACTCTTGATGGGGAAAAATTTTGGATGTTTTTCCATTCTCCATTATAGCCTATGAGATTCATTAGAATGAATGGGCCCATATGGTAAGGGTTAGGGTTAGGGTTAGAGTTCTGGACACACTTATGTTTGGGTGAATATTGGGGTTGGGTTTAGGGTTGGATAAGATGTATTTTTAATATAACACTGAATGGTACACTCTTGATGGGGAAAAATTTTGGATGTTTTTCCATTCTCCATTATAGCCTATGAGATTCATTAGAATGAATGGGCCCATATGGTAAGGGTTAGGGTTAGCGTTAGAGTTCAGGACACACATATGTTCGGTTTAAAATTGGGGTGTGGTTTGGGGTTGTGTAAGATGTATTTTTAATATCACACTGAAGGGTACAATCTTGATGGGGAAAAATTTTGGATGTTTTTCCATTCTCCATTATAGCCTATGAGATTCATTAGAATGAATGGGCCCATATGGTAAGGGTTAGGGTTAGGGTTAGAGTTCTGGACACACTTATGTTTGGGTGAATATTGGGGTTGGGTTTAGGGTTGGATAAGATGTATTTTTAATATCACACTGAATGGTACACTCTTGATGGGGAAAAATTTTGGATGTTTTTCCATTCTCCATTATAGCCTATGAGATTCATTAGAATGAATGGGCCCATATGGTAAGGGTTAGGGTTAGGGTTAGAGTTCTGGACACACTTATGTTTGGGTGAATATTGGGGTTGGGTTTAGGGTTGGATAAGATGTATTTTTAATATAACACTGAATGGTACACTCTTGATGGGGAAAAAATTTTGGATGTTTTTCCATTCTCCATTATAGCCTATGAGATTCATTAGAATGAATGGGCCCATATGGTAAGGGTTAGGGTTAGGGTTAGAGTTCTGGACACACTTATGTTTGGGTGAATATTGGGGTTGGGTTTAGGGTTGGATAAGATGTATTTTTAATATAACACTGAATGGTACACTCTTGATGGGGAAAAATTTTGGATGTTTTTCCATTCTCCATTATAGCCTATGAGATTCATTAGAATGAATGGGCCCATATGGTAAGGGTTAGGGTTAGGGTTAGAGTTCTGGACACACTTATGTTTGGGTGAATATTGGGGTTGGGTTTAGGGTTGGATAAGATGTATTTTTAATATAACACTGAAAGGTACACTCTTGATGGGGAAAAATTTTGGATGTTTTTCCATTCTCCATTATAGCCTGTGAGATTCATTAGAATGAATGGGCCCATATGGTAAGGGTTAGGGTTAGGGTTAGAATTCTGGACACACTTATGTTTGGGTGAATATTGGGGTTGGGTTTAGGGTTGGATAAGATGTATTTTTAATATAACACTGAATGGTACACTCTTGATGGGGAAAAATTTTGGATGTTTTTCCATTCTCCATTATAGCCTGTGAGATTCATTAGAATGAATGGGCCCATATGGTAAGGGTTAGGGTTAGGGTTAGAGTTCTGGACACACTTATGTTTGGGTGAATATTGGGGTTGGGTTTAGGGTTGGATAAGATGTATTTTTAATATAACACTGAATGGTACACTCTTGATGGGGAAAAATTTTGGATGTTTTTCCATTCTCCATTATAGCCTATGAGATTCATTAGAATGAATGGGCCCATATGGTAAGGGTTAGGGTTAGGGTTAGAGTTCTGGACACACTTATGTTTGGGTGAATATTGGGGTTGGGTTTAGGGTTGGATAAGATGTATTTTTAATATAACACTGAATGGTACACTCTTGATGGGGAAAAATTTTGGATGTTTTTCCATTCTCCATTATAGCCTATGAGATTCATTAGAATGAATGGGCCCATATGGTAAGGGTTAGGGTTAGGGTTAGAGTTCTGGACGCACTTATGTTTGGGTGAATATTGGGGTTGGGTTTAGGGTTGGATAAGATGTATTTTTAATATAACACTGAAAGGTACACTCTTGATGGGGAAAAATTTTGGATGTTTTTCCATTCTCCATTATAGCGTATGAGATTCATTAGAATGAATGGGCCCATATGGTAAGGGTTAGGGTTAGGGTTAGAATTCTGGACACACTTATGTTTGGGTGAATATTGGGGTTGGGTTTAGGGTTGGATAAGATGTATTTTTAATATAACACTGAATGGTACACTCTTGATGGGGAAAAATTTTGGATGTTTTTCCATTCTCCATTATAGCCTATGAGATTCATTAGAATGAATGGGCCCATATGGTAAGGGTTAGGGTTAGGGTTAGAGTTCTGGACACACTTATGTTTGGGTGAATATTGGGGTTGGGTTTAGGGTTGGATAAGATGTATTTTTAATATAACACTGAATGGTACACTCTTGATGGGGAAAAATTTTGGATGTTTTTCCATTCTCCATTATAGCCTATGAGATTCATTAGAATGAATGGGCCCATATGGTAAGGGTTAGGGTTAGGGTTAGAGTTCAGGACACACATATGTTCGGTTTAAAATTGGGGTGTGGTTTAGGGTTGGATAAGATGTATTTTTAATATAACACTGAATGGTACACTCTTGATGGGGAAAAATTTTGGATGTTTTTCCATTCTCCATTATAGCCTATGAGATTCATTAGAATGAATGGGCCCATATGGTAAGGGTTAGGGTTAGGGTTAGAGTTCTGGACACACTTATGTTTGGGTGAATATTGGGGTTGGGTTTAGGGTTGGATAAGATGTATTTTTAATATAACACTGAATGGTACACTCTTGATGGGGAAAAATTTTGGATGTTTTTCCATTCTCCATTATAGCCTATGAGATTCATTAGAATGAATGGGCCCATATGGTAAGGGTTAGGGTTAGGGTTAGAGTTCAGGACACACATATGTTCGGTTTAAAATTGGGGTGTGGTTTGGGGTTGTGTAAGATGTATTTTTAATATCACACTGAAGGGTACACTCTTGATGGGGAAAAATTTTGGATGTTTTTCCATTCTCCATTATAGCCTATGAGATTCATTAGAATGAATGGGCCCATATGGTAAGGGTTAGGGTTAGGGTTAGAGTTCTGGACACACTTATGTTTGGGTGAATATTGGGGTTGGGTTTAGGGTTGGATAAGATGTATTTTTAATATCACACTGAATGGTACACTCTTGATGGGGAAAAATTTTGGATGTTTTTCCATTCTCCATTATAGCCTATGAGATTCATTAGAATGAATGGGCCCATATGGTAAGGGTTAGGGTTAGGGTTAGAGTTCAGGACACACATATGTTCGGTTTAAAATTGGGGTGTGGTTTGGGGTTGTGTAAGATGTATTTTTAATATCACACTGAAGGGTACAATCTTGATGGGGAAAAATTTTGGATGTTTTTCCATTCTCCATTATAGCCTATGAGATTCATTAGAATGAATGGGCCCATATGGTAAGGGTTAGGGTTAGGGTTAGAGTTCTGGACACACTTATGTTTGGGTGAATATTGGGGTTGGGTTTAGGGTTGGATAAGATGTATTTTTAATATCACACTGAATGGTACACTCTTGATGGGGAAAAATTTTGGATGTTTTTCCATTCTCCATTATAGCCTATGAGATTCATTAGAATGAATGGGCCCATATGGTAAGGGTTAGGGTTAGGGTTAGAGTTCTGGACACACTTATGTTTGGGTGAATATTGGGGTTGGGTTTAGGGTTGGATAAGATGTATTTTTAATATAACACTGAATGGTACACTCTTGATGGGGAAAAATTTTGGATGTTTTTCCATTCTCCATTATAGCCTATGAGATTCATTAGAATGAATGGGCCCATATGGTAAGGGTTAGGGTTAGGGTTAGAGTTCAGGACACACATATGTTCGGTTTAAAATTGGGGTGTGGTTTGGGGTTGTGTAAGATGTATTTTTAATATCACACTGAAGGGTACAATCTTGATGGGGAAAAATTTTGGATGTTTTTCCATTCTCCATTATAGCCTATGAGATTCATTAGAATGAATGGGCCCATATGGTAAGGGTTAGGGTTAGGGTTAGAGTTCTGGACACACTTATGTTTGGGTGAATATTGGGGTTGGGTTTAGGGTTGGATAAGATGTATTTTTAATATCACACTGAATGGTACACTCTTGATGGGGAAAAATTTTGGATGTTTTTCCATTCTCCATTATAGCCTATGAGATTCATTAGAATGAATGGGCCCATATGGTAAGGGTTAGGGTTAGGGTTAGAGTTCTGGACACACTTATGTTTGGGTGAATATTGGGGTTGGGTTTAGGGTTGGATAAGATGTATTTTTAATATAACACTGAATGGTACACTCTTGATGGGGAAAAATTTTGGATGTTTTTCCATTCTCCATTATAGCCTATGAGATTCATTAGAATGAATGGGCCCATATGGTAAGGGTTAGGGTTAGGGTTAGAATTCTGGACACACTTATGTTTGGGTGAATATTGGGGTTGGGTTTAGGGTTGGATAAGATGTATTTTTAATATAACACTGAATGGTACACTCTTGATGGGGAAAAATTTTGGATGTTTTTCCATTCTCCATTATAGCCTATGAGATTCATTAGAATGAATGGGCCCATATGGTAAGGGTTAGGGTTAGGGTTAGAGTTCTGGACACACTTATGTTTGGGTGAATATTGGGGTTGGGTTTAGGGTTGGATAAGATGTATTTTTAATATAACACTGAATGGTACACTCTTGATGGGGAAAAATTTTGGATGTTTTTCCATTCTCCATTATAGCCTATGAGATTCATTAGAATGAATGGGCCCATATGGTAAGGGTTAGGGTTAGGGTTAGAGTTCTGGACACACTTATGTTTGGGTGAATATTGGGGTTGGGTTTAGGGTTGGATAAGATGTATTTTTAATATAACACTGAATGGTACACTCTTGATGGGGAAAAATTTTGGATGTTTTTCCATTCTCCATTATAGCCTATGAGATTCATTAGAATGAATGGGCCCATATGGTAAGGGTTAGGGTTAGGGTTAGAGTTCTGGACACACTTATGTTTGGGTGAATATTGGGGTTGGGTTTAGGGTTGGATAAGATGTATTTTTAATATAACACTGAAAGGTACACTCTTGATGGGGAAAAAATTTTGGATGTTTTTCCATTCTCCATTATAGCCTGTGAGATTCATTAGAATGAATGGGCCCATATGGTAAGGGTTAGGGTTAGGGTTAGAATTCTGGACACACTTATGTTTGGGTGAATATTGGGGTTGGGTTTAGGGTTGGATAAGATGTATTTTTAATATAACACTGAATGGTACACTCTTGATGGGGAAAAATTTTGGATGTTTTTCCATTCTCCGTTATAGCCTATGAGATTCATTAGAATGAATGGGCCCATATGGTAAGGGTTAGGGTTAGGGTTAGAGTTCTGGACACACTTATGTTTGGGTGAATATTGGGGTTGGGTTTAGGGTTGGATAAGATGTATTTTTAATATAACACTGAAAGGTACACTCTTGATGGGGAAAAATTTTGGATGTTTTTCCATTCTCCATTATAGCCTATGAGATTCATTAGAATGAATGGGCCCATATGGTAAGGGTTAGGGTTAGGGTTAGAATTCTGGACACACTTATGTTTGGGTGAATATTGGGGTTGGGTTTAGGGTTGGATAAGATGTATTTTTAATATAACACTGAATGGTACACTCTTGATGGGGAAAAATTTTGGATGTTTTTCCATTCTCCATTATAGCCTATGAGATTCATTAGAATGAATGGGCCCATATGGTAAGGGTTAGGGTTAGGGTTAGAGTTCAGGACACACATATGTTCGGTTTAAAATTGGGGTGTGGTTTGGGGTTGTGTAAGATGTATTTTTAATATCACACTGAAGGGTACAATCTTGATGGGGAAAAATTTTGGATGTTTTTCCATTCTCCATTATAGCCTATGAGATTCATTAGAATGAATGGGCCCATATGGTAAGGGTTAGGGTTAGGGTTAGAGTTCTGGACACACTTATGTTTGGGTGAATATTGGGGTTGGGTTTAGGGTTGGATAAGATGTATTTTTAATATCACACTGAATGGTACACTCTTGATGGGGAAAAATTTTGGATGTTTTTCCATTCTCCATTATAGCCTATGAGATTCATTAGAATGAATGGGCCCATATGGTAAGGGTTAGGGTTAGGGTTAGAGTTCTGGACACACTTATGTTTGGGTGAATATTGGGGTTGGGTTTAGGGTTGGATAAGATGTATTTTTAATATAACACTGAATGGTACACTCTTGATGGGGGAAAAATTTTGGATGTTTTTCCATTCTCCATTATAGCCTATGAGATTCATTAGAATGAATGGGCCCATATGGTAAGGGTTAGGGTTAGGGTTAGAGTTCTGGACACACTTATGTTTGGGTGAATATTGGGGTTGGGTTTAGGGTTGGATAAGATGTATTTTTAATATAACACTGAATGGTACACTCTTGATGGGGAAAAATTTTGGATGTTTTTCCATTCTCCATTATAGCCTATGAGATTCATTAGAATGAATGGGCCCATATGGTAAGGGTTAGGGTTAGGGTTAGAGTTCTGGACACACTTATGTTTGGGTGAATATTGGGGTTGGGTTTAGGGTTGGATAAGATGTATTTTTAATATAACACTGAAAGGTACACTCTTGATGGGGAAAAATTTTGGATGTTTTTCCATTCTCCATTATAGCCTGTGAGATTCATTAGAATGAATGGGCCCATATGGTAAGGGTTAGGGTTAGGGTTAGAATTCTGGACACACTTATGTTTGGGTGAATATTGGGGTTGGGTTTAGGGTTGGATAAGATGTATTTTTAATATAACACTGAATGGTACACTCTTGATGGGGAAAAATTTTGGATGTTTTTCCATTCTCCATTATAGCCTATGAGATTCATTAGAATGAATGGGCCCATATGGTAAGGTTAGGGTTAGGGTTAGAGTTCTGGACACACTTATGTTTGGGTGAATATTGGGGTTGGGTTTAGGGTTGGATAAGATGTATTTTTAATATAACACTGAATGGTACACTCTTGATGGGGAAAAATTTGGATGTTTTTCCATTCTCCATTATAGCCTATGAGATTCATTAGAATGAATGGGCCCATATGGTAAGGTTAGGGTTAGGGTTAGAGTTCTGGACACACTTATGTTTGGGTGAATATTGGGGTTGGGTTTAGGGTTGGATAAGATGTATTTTTAATATAACACTGAATGGTACACTCTTGATGGGGAAAAATTTTGGATGTTTTTCCATTCTCCATTATAGCCTATGAGATTCATTAGAATGAATGGGCCCATATGGTAAGGGTTAGGGTTAGGGTTAGAGTTCTGGACACACTTATGTTTGGGTGAATATTGGGGTTGGGTTTAGGGTTGGATAAGATGTATTTTTAATATAACACTGAAAGGTACACTCTTGATGGGGAAAAATTTTGGATGTTTTTCCATTCTCCATTATAGCCTATGAGATTCATTAGAATGAATGGGCCCATATGGTAAGGGTTAGGGTTAGGGTTAGAATTCTGGACACACTTATGTTTGGGTGAATATTGGGGTTGGGTTTAGGGTTGGATAAGATGTATTTTTAATATAACACTGAATGGTACACTCTTGATGGGGAAAAATTTTGGATGTTTTTCCATTCTCCATTATAGCCTATGAGATTCATTAGAATGAATGGGCCCATATGGTAAGGGTTAGGGTTAGGGTTAGAGTTCTGGACACACTTATGTTTGGGTGAATATTGGGGTTGGGTTTAGGGTTGGATAAGATGTATTTTTAATATAACACTGAATGGTACACTCTTGATGGGGAAAAATTTTGGATGTTTTTCCATTCTCCATTATAGCCTATGAGATTCATTAGAATGAATGGGCCCATATGGTAAGGGTTAGGGTTAGGGTTAGAGTTCTGGACACACTTATGTTTGGGTGAATATTGGGGTTGGGTTTAGGGTTGGATAAGATGTATTTTTAATATAACACTGAATGGTACACTCTTGATGGGGAAAAATTTTGGATGTTTTTCCATTCTCCATTATAGCCTATGAGATTCATTAGAATGAATGGGCCCATATGGTAAGGGTTAGGGTTAGGGTTAGAGTTCTGGACACACTTATGTTTGGGTGAATATTGGGGTTGGGTTTAGGGTTGGATAAGATGTATTTTTAATATAACACTGAGTGGTACACTCTTGATGGGGAAAAATTTTGGATGTTTTTCCATTCTCCATTATAGCCTATGAGATTCATTAGAATGAATGGGCCCATATGGTAAAGGTTAGGGTTAGGGTTAGAGTTCTGGACACACTTATGTTTGGGTTAATATTGGGGTTGGGTTTAGGGTTGGATAAGATGTATTTTTAATATAACACTGAATGGTACACTCTTGATGGGGAAAAATTTTGGATGTTTTTCCATTCTCCATTATAGCCTATGAGATTCATTAGAATGAATGGGCCCATATGGTAAGGGTTAGGGTTAGGGTTAGAATTCTGGACACACTTATGTTTGGGTGAATATTGGGGTTGGGTTTAGGGTTGGATAAGATGTATTTTTAATATAACACTGAATGGTACACTCTTGATGGGGAAAAATTTTGGATGTTTTTCCATTCTCCATTATAGCCTATGAGATTCATTAGAATGAATGGGCCCATATGGTAAGGGTTAGGGTTAGGGTTAGAGTTCTGGACACACTTATGTTTGGGTGAATATTGGGGTTGGGTTTAGGGTTGGATAAGATGTATTTTTAATATAACACTGAATGGTACACTCTTGATGGGGAAAAATTTTGGATGTTTTTCCATTCTCCATTATAGCCTATGAGATTCATTAGAATGAATGGGCCCATATGGTAAGGGTTAGGGTTAGGGTTAGAGTTCTGGACACACTTATGTTTGGGTGAATATTGGGGTTGGGTTTAGGGTTGGATAAGATGTATTTTTAATATAACACTGAATGGTACACTCTTGATGGGGAAAAATTTTGGATGTTTTTCCATTCTCCATTATAGCCTATGAGATTCATTAGAATGAATGGGCCCATATGGTAAGGGTTAGGGTTAGGGTTAGGGTTAGAGTTCTGGACACACTTATGTTTGGGTGAATATTGGGGTTGGGTTTAGGGTTGGATAAGATGTATTTTTAATATAACACTGAAAGGTACACTCTTGATGGGGAAAAATTTTGGATGTTTTTCCATTCTCCATTATAGCCTATGAGATTCATTAGAATTAATGGGCCCATATGGTAAGGGTTAGGGTTAGGGTTAGAGTTCTGGACACACTTATGTTTGGGTGAATATTGGGGTTGGGGTTTAGGGTTGGATAAGATGTATTTTTAATATAACACTGAATGGTACACTCTTGATGGGGAAAAATTTTGGATGTTTTTCCATTCTCCATTATAGCCTATGAGATTCATTAGAATGAATGGGCCCATATGGTAAGGGTTAGGGTTAGGGTTAGAGTTCTGGACACACTTATGTTTGGGTGAATATTGGGGTTGGGTTTAGGGTTGGATAAGATGTATTTTTAATATAAGACTGAATGGTACACTCTTGATGGGGAAATATTTTGGATGTTTTTCCATTCTCCATTATAGCCTATGAGATTCATTAGAATGAATGGGCCCATATGGTAAGGGTTAGGGTTAGGGTTAGAGTTCTGGACACACTTATGTTTGGGTGAATATTGGGGTTGGGTTTAGGGTTGGATAAGATGTATTTTTAATATAACACTGAATGGTACACTCTTGATGGGGAAAAATTTTGGATGTTTTTCCATTCTCCATTATAGCCTTTGAGATTCATTAGAATGAATGGGCCCATATGGTAAGGGTTAGGGTTAGGGTTAGAGTTCTGGACACACTTATGTTTGGGTGAATATTGGGGTTGGGTTTAGGGTTGGATAAGATGTATTTTTAATATAACACTGAATGGTACACTCTTGATGGGGAAAAATTTTGGATGTTTTTCCATTCTCCATTATAGCCTATGAGATTCATTAGAATGAATGGGCCCATATGGTAAGGGTTAGGGTTAGGGTTAGAGTTCAGGACACACATATGTTCGGTTTAAAATTGGGGTGTGGTTTAGGGTTGGATAAGATGTATTTTTAATATAACACTGAATGGTACACTCTTGATGGGGAAAAATTTTGGATGTTTTTCCATTCTCCATTATAGCCTATGAGATTCATTAGAATGAATGGGCCCATATGGTAAGGGTTAGGGTTAGGGTTAGAGTTCTGGACACACTTATGTTTGGGTGAATATTGGGGTTGGGTTTAGGGTTGGATAAGATGTATTTTTAATATAACACTGAATGGTACACTCTTGATGGGGAAAAATTTTGGATGTTTTTCCATTCTCCATTATAGCCTATGAGATTCATTAGAATGAATGGGCCCATATGGTAAGGGTTAGGGTTAGGGTTAGAGTTCTGGACACACTTATGTTTGGGTGAATATTGGGGTTGGGTTTAGGGTTGGATAAGATGTATTTTTAATATAACACTGAAAGGTACACTCTTGATGGGGAAAAATTTTGGATGTTTTTCCATTCTCCATTATAGCCTATGAGATTCATTAGAATGAATGGGCCCATATGGTAAGGGTTAGGGTTAGGGTTAGAATTCTGGACACACTTATGTTTGGGTGAATATTGGGGTTGGGTTTAGGGTTGGATAAGATGTATTTTTAATATAACACTGAATGGTACACTCTTGATGGGGAAAAATTTTGGATGTTTTTCCATTCTCCATTATAGCCTATGAGATTCATTAGAATGAATGGGCCCATATGGTAAGGGTTAGGGTTAGGGTTAGAGTTCTGGACACACTTATGTTTGGGTGAATATTGGGGTTGGGTTTAGGGTTGGATAAGATGTATTTTTAATATAACACTGAATGGTACACTCTTGATGGGGAAAAATTTTGGATGTTTTTCCATTCTCCATTATAGCCTATGAGATTCATTAGAATGAATGGGCCCATATGGTAAGGGTTAGGGTTAGGGTTAGAGTTCTGGACACACTTATGTTTGGGTGAATATTGGGGTTGGGTTTAGGGTTGGATAAGATGTATTTTTAATATAACACTGAATGGTACACTCTTGATGGGGAAAAATTTTGGATGTTTTTCCATTCTCCATTATAGCCTATGAGATTCATTAGAATGAATGGGCCCATATGGTAAGGGTTAGGGTTAGGGTTAGAGTTCTGGACACACTTATGTTTGGGTGAATATTGGGGTTGGGTTTAGGGTTGGATAAGATGTATTTT
This sequence comes from Heteronotia binoei, assembly GCF_032191835.1. NCBI lineage: Eukaryota > Metazoa > Chordata > Lepidosauria > Squamata > Gekkonidae > Heteronotia > Heteronotia binoei. The sequence continues at coordinate 12,743 of NW_026800431.1, forward strand.
TAATATAACACTGAGTGGTACACTCTTGATGGGGAAAAATTTTGGATGTTTTTCCATTCTCCATTATAGCCTATGAGATTCATTAGAATGAATGGGCCCATATGGTAAGGGTTAGGGTTAGGGTTAGAGTTCTGGACACACTATGTTTGGGTGAATATTGGGGTTGGGTTTAGGGTTGGATAAGATGTATTTTTAATATAACACTGAAAGGTACACTCTTGATGGGGAAAAATTTTGGATGTTTTTCCATTCTCCATTATAGCCTATGAGATTCATTAGAATTAATGGGCCCATATGGTAAGGGTTAGGGTTAGAGTTCTGGACACACTTATGTTTGGGTGAATATTGGGGTTGGGTTTAGGGTTGGATAAGATGTATTTTTAATATAACACTGAATGGTACACTCTTGATGGGGAAAAATTTTGGATGTTTTTCCATTCTCCATTATAGCCTATGAGATTCATTAGAATGAATGGGCCCATATGGTAAGGGTTAGGGTTAGGGTTAGAGTTCTGGACACACTTATGTTTGGGTGAATATTGGGGTTGGGTTTAGGGTTGGATAAGATGTATTTTTAATATCACACTGAATGGTACACTCTTGAATTTTGGATGTTTTTCCATTCTCCATTATAGCCTATGAGATTCATTAGAATGAATGGGCCCATATGGTAAGGGTTAGGGTTAGGGTTAGAGTTCAGGACACACATATGTTCGGTTTAAAATTGGGGTGTGGTTTGGGGTTGTGTAAGGTGTATTTTTAATATCACACTGAAGGGTACACTCTTGATGGGGAAAAATTTTGGATGTTTTTCCATTCTCCATTATAGCCTATGAGATTCATTAGAATGAATGGGCCCATATGGTAAGGGTTAGGGTTAGGGTTAGAGTTCTGGACACACTTATGTTTGGGTGAATATTGGGGTTGGGTTTAGGGTTGGATAAGATGTATTTTTAATATCACACTGAATGGTACACTCTTGATGGGGAAAAATTTTGGATGTTTTTCCATTCTCCATTATAGCCTATGAGATTCATTAGAATGAATGGGCCCATATGGTAAGGGTTAGGGTTAGGGTTAGAGTTCTGGACACACTTATGTTTGGGTGAATATTGGGGTTGGGTTTAGGGTTGGATAAGATGTATTTTTAATATAACACTGAATGGTACACTCTTGATGGGGGAAAAATTTTGGATGTTTTTCCATTCTCCATTATAGCCTATGAGATTCATTAGAATGAATGGGCCCATATGGTAAGGGTTAGGGTTAGGGTTAGAGTTCTGGACACACTTATGTTTGGGTGAATATTGGGGTTGGGTTTAGGGTTGGATAAGATGTATTTTTAATATAACACTGAATGGTACACTCTTGATGGGGGAAAAATTTTGGATGTTTTTCCATTCTCCATTATAGCCTATGAGATTCATTAGAATGAATGGCCCATATGGTAAGGGTTAGGGTTAGGGTTAGAGTTCTGGACACACTTATGTTTGGGTGAATATTGGGTTGGGTTTAGGGTTGGATAAGATGTATTTTTTAATATAACACTGAATGGTACACTCTTGATGGGGAAAAATTTTGGATGTTTTTCCATTCTCCATTATAGCCTATGAGATTCATTAGAATGAATGGGCCCATATGGTAAGGGTTAGGGTTAGGGTTAGAGTTCAGGACACACATATGTTCGGTTTAAAATTGGGGTGTGGTTTAGGGTTGGATAAGATGTATTTTTAATATAACACTGAATGGTACACTCTTGATGGGGAAAAAATTTTGGATGTTTTTTCCATTCTCCATTATAGGCCTATGAGATTCATTAGAATGAATGGGCCATATGGTAAGGGTTAGGGTTAGGGTTAGAGTTTCTGGACACACTTATGTTTGGGTGAATATTGGGGTTGGGTTTAGGGTTGGATAAGATGTATTTTTAATATAACACTGAATGGTACACTCTTGATGGGGAAAAAATTTTGGATGTTTTTCCATTCTCCATTATAGCCTATGAGATTCATTAGAATGAATGGGCCCATATGGTAAGGGTTAGGGTTAGGGTTAGAGTTCAGGACACACATATGTTCGGTTTAAAATTTGGGGTGTGGTTTTGGGGTTGTGTAAGATGTATTTTAATATCACACTGAAGGGTACACTCTTGATGGGGAAAAATTTTGGATGTTTTTCCATTCTCCATTATAGCCTATGAGATTCATTAGAATGAATGGGCCCATATGGTAAGGGTTAGGGTTAGGGTTAGAGTTCAGGACACACATATGTTCGGTTTAAAATTGGGGTGTGCTTTGGGGTTGTGTAAGATGTATTTTTAATATCACACTGAAGGGTACACTCTTGATGGGGAAAAATTTTGGATGTTTTTTCCATTCTCCATTATAGCCTATGAGATTCATTAGAATGAATGGGCCCATATGGTAAGGGTTAGGGTTAGGGTTAGAGTTCTGGACACACTTATGTTTGGGTGAATATTGGGTTGGGTTTAGGGTTGGATAAGATGTATTTTTAATATAACACTGAATGGTACACTCTTGATGGGGAAAAATTTTGGATGTTTTTCCATTCTCCATTATAGCCTATGAGATTCATTAGAATGAATGGGCCCATATGGTAAGGGTTAGGGTTAGGGTTAGAGTTCTGGACACACTTTGTTTGGGTGAATATTGGGGGTTGGGTTTAGGTTGGATAAGATGTATTTTTAATATAACACTGAATGGTACACTCTTGATGGGGAAAAATTTTGGATGTTTTTCCATTCTCCATTATAGCCTATGAGATTCATTAGAATGAATGGGCCCATATGGTAAGGGTTAGGGTTAGGGTTAGAGTTCTGGACACACTTATGTTTTGGGTGAATATTGGGGTTGGGTTTAGGTTTGGATAAGATGTATTTTTAATATAACACTGAATGGTACACTCTTGATGGGGAAAAATTTTGGATGTTTTTCCATTCTCCATTATAGCCTATGAGATTCATTAGAATGAATGGGCCCATATGGTAAGGGCTAGGGTTAGGGTTAGATTTCTGGACACACTTATGTTTTGGGTGAATATTGGGGGTTGGGTTTAGGGTTGGATAAGATGTATTTTTAATATAACACTGAATGGTACACTCTTGATGGGGAAAAATTTTGGATTTTTTTCCATTCTCCATTATAGCCTATGAGATTCATTAGAATGGAATGGGCCCATATGGTAAGGGTTAGGGTTAGGGTTAGAGTTCAGGACACACATATGTTCGGTTTAAAATTGGGGTGTGGTTTGGGGTTGTGTAAGATGTATTTTTAATATCACACTGAAGGGTACACTCTTGATGGGGATAAATTTTGGATGTTTTTCCATTCTCCATTATAGCCTATGAGATTCATTAGAATGAATGGGCCCATATGGTAAGGGTTAGGGTTAGGGGTTAGAGTTCTGGACACACTTATGTTTGGGTGAATATTGGGGTTGGGTTTAGGGTTGGATAAGATGTATTTTTAATATCACACTGAATGGTACACTCTTGATGGGGAAAAATTTTGGATGTTTTTCCATTCTCCATTATAGCCTATGAGATTCATTAGAATGAATGGGCCCATATGGTAAGGGTTAGGGTTAGGGTTAGAGTTCTGGACACACTTATGTTTGGGTGAATATTGGGTTGGGTTTTAGGGTTGGATAAGATGTATTTTTAATATCACACTGAATGGTACACTCTTGATGGGGAAAAATTTTGGATGTTTTTCCATTCTCCATTATAGCCCTATGAGATTCATTAGAATGAATGGGCCCATATGGTAAGGGTTAGGGTTAGGGTTAGAGTTCTGGACACACTATGGTTTGGGTGAATATTGGGGTTGGGTTTAGGGTTGGATAAGATGTATTTTTAATATCACACTGAATGGTACACTCTTGATAGGGAAAAATTTTGGATGTTTTTCCATTCTCCATTATAGCCTATGAGATTCATTAGAATGAATGGGCCCATATGGTAAGGGTTAGGGTTAGGGTTAGAGTTCTGGACACACTTATGTTTGGGTGAATATTGGGGTTGGGTTTAGGGTTGGATAAGATGTATTTTTAATATAACACTGAATGGTACACTCTTGATGGGGAAAAATTTTGGATGTTTTTCCATTCTCTCCATTATAGCCTATGAGATTCATTAGAATGAATGGGCCCATATGGTAAGGGTTAGGGTTAGGGTTAGAGTTCTGGACACACTTATGTTTGGTTGAATATTGGGGTTGGGTTTAGGGTTGGATAAGATGTATTTTTGATATAACACTGAATGGTACACTCTGATGGGGAAAAATTTTGGATGTTTTTCAATCTCCATTATAGCCTATGAGATTCATTAGAATGAATGGGCCCATATGGTAAGGGTTTAGGGTTAGGGTTAGAGTTCAGGACACACATATGTTCGGTTTAAAATTGGGGTGTGGTTTGGGGTTGTGTAAGATGTATTTTTAATATCACACTGAAGGGTACACTCTTGATGGGGAAAAATTTTGGATGTTTTTCCATTCTCCATTATAGCCTATGAGTTTCATTAGAATGAATGGGCCCATATGGTAAGGGTTAGGGTTAGAGTTCTGGACACACTTATGTTTGGGTGAATATTGGGGGTTGGGTTTAGGGTTGGATAAGATGTATTTTTAATATCACACTGAATGGTACACTCTTGATGGGGAAAAATTTTGGATGTTTTCCATTCTCCATTATAGCCTATGAGATTCATTAGAATGAATGGGCCATATGGTAAGGGTTAGGGTTAGGGTTAGAGTTCTGGACACACTTATGTTTGGGTGAATATTGGGGTTGGTTTTAGGGTTGGATAAGATGTATTTTAATATCACACTGAATGGTACACTCTTGATGGGGAAAAATTTTGGATGTTTTTTCCATTCTCCATTATAGCCTATGAGATTCATTAGAATGAATGGGCCCATATGGTAAGGGGTTAGGGTTAGGGTTAGAGTTCTGGACACACTTATGTTTGGGTGAATATTGGGGTTGGGTTTAGGGTTGGATAAGATGTATTTTTAATATAACACTGAATGGTACACTCTTGATGGGGAAAAATTTTGGATGTTTTTCCATTCTCCATTATAGCCTATGAGATTCATTAGAATGAATGGGCCCATATGGTAAGGGTTAGGGTTAGGGTTAGAGTTCTGGACACACTTATGTTTGGGTGAATATTGGGGTTGGGTTTAGGGTTGGATAAGATGTATTTTTAATATAACACTGAATGGTACACTCTTGATGGGGAAAAATTTTGGATGTTTTTTCCATTCTCCATTATAGCCTATGAGATTCATTAGAATGAATGGGCCCATATGGTAAGGGTTAGGGTTAGGGTTAGAGTTCTGGACACACTTATGTTTGGGTGAATATTGGGGTTTGGGTTTAGGGTTGGATAAGATGTATTTTTAATATAACACTGAATGGTACACTCTTGATGGGGAAAAATTTTGGATGTTTTTCCATTCTCCATTATAGCCTATGAGATTCATTAGAATGAATGGGCCCATATGGTAAGGGTTAGGGTAGAGTTAGAGTTCTGGACACACTTATGTTTGGGTGAATATTGGGGTTGGGTTTAGGGTGGATAAGATGTATTTTTAATATCACACTGAATGGTACACTCTTGATGGGGAAAAATTTTGGATGTTTTTCCATTCTCCATTATAGCCTATGAGATTCATTAGAATGAATGGGCCCATATGGTAAGGGTTAGGGTTTAGGGTTAGAGTTCTGGACACACTTATGTTTGGGTGAATATTGGGGTTGGGTTTAGGGTTGGATAAGATGTATTTTTAATATAAGACTGAATGGTACACTCTTGATGGGGAAAAATTTTGGATGTTTTTCCATTCTCCATTATAGCCTATGAGATTCATTAGAATGAATGGGCCCATATGGTAAGGGTTAGGGTTAGGGTTAGAGTTCTGGACACACCTTATGTTTGGGTGAATATTGGGGTTGGGTTTAGGGTTGGATAAGATGTATTTTTAATATAACACTGAATGGTACACTCTTGATGGGGAAAAATTTTGGATGTTTTTTCCATTCTCCATTATAGCCTATGAGATTCATTAGAATGAATGGGCCCATATGGTAAGGGTTAGGGTTAGGGTTAGAGTTCTGGACACACTTATGTTTGGGTGAATATTGGGGTTGGGGTTTAGGGTTGGATAAGATGTATTTTTAATATAACACTGAATGGTACACTCTTGATGGGGAAAAAATTTTGGATGTTTTTCCATTCTCCATTATAGCCTATGAGATTCATTAGAATGAATGGGCCCATATGGTAAGGGTTAGGGTTAGGGTTAGAGTTCTGGACACACTTATGTTTGGGTGAATATTGGGGTTGGGTTTAGGTTTGGATAAGATGTATTTTTAATATAACACTGAATGGTACACTCTTGATGGGGAAAAATTTTGGATGTTTTTCCATTCTCCATTATAGCCTATGAGATTCATTAGAATGAATGGGCCCATATGGTAAGGGCTAGGGTTAGGGTTAGATTTCTGGACACACTTATGTTTGGGTGAATATTGGGGTTGGGTTTAGGGTTGGATAAGATGTATTTTTAATATAACACTGAATGGTACACTCTTGATGGGGAAAAATTTTGGATTTTTTTCCATTCTCCATTATAGCCTATGAGATTCATTAGAATGAATGGGCCCATATGGTAAGGGTTAGGGTTAGGGTTAGAGTTCAGGACACACATATGTTCGGTTTAAAATTGGGGTGTGGTTTGGGGTTGTGTAAGATGTATTTTTAATATCACACTGAAGGGTACACTCTTGATGGGGATAAATTTTGGATGTTTTTCCATTCTCCATTATAGCCTATGAGATTCATTAGAATGAATGGGCCCATATGGTAAGGGTTAGGGTTAGGGTTAGAGTTCTGGACACACTTATGTTTGGGTGAATATTGGGGTTGGGTTTAGGGTTGGATAAGATGTATTTTTAATATCACACTGAATGGTACACTCTTGATGGGGAAAAATTTTGGATGTTTTTTCCATTCTCCATTATAGCCTATGAGATTCATTAGAATGAATGGGCCCATATGGTAAGGGTTAGGGTTAGGGTTAGAGTTCTGGACACACTTATGTTTGGGTGAATATTGGGGTTGGGTTTAGGGTTGGATAAGATGTATTTTTAATATCACACTGAATGGTACACTCTTGATGGGGAAAAATTTTGGATGTTTTTCCATTCTCCATTATAGCCTATGAGATTCATTAGAATGAATGGGCCCATATGGTAAGGGTTAGGGTTAGGGTTAGAGTTCTGGACACACTTATGTTTGGGTGAATATTGGGGTTGGGTTTAGGGTTGGATAAGATGTATTTTTAATATCACACTGAATGGTACACTCTTGATAGGGAAAAATTTTGGATGTTTTTCCATTCTCCATTATAGCCTATGAGATTCATTAGAATGAATGGGCCCATATGGTAAGGGTTAGGGTTAGGGTTAGAGTTCTGGACACACTTATGTTTGGGTGAATATTGGGGTTGGGTTTAGGGTTGGATAAGATGTATTTTTAATATAACACTGAATGGTACACTCTTGATGGGGAAAAATTTTGGATGTTTTTCCATTCTCCATTATAGCCTATGAGATTCATTAGAATGAATGGGCCCATATGGTAAGGGTTTAGGGTTAGGGTTAGAGTTCTGGACACACTTATGTTTGGGTGAATATTGGGGTTGGGTTTAGGGTTGGATAAGATGTATTTTTGATATAACACTGAATGGTACACTCTTGATGGGGAAAAATTTGGATGTTTTTCCAATCTCCATTATAGCCTATGAGATTCATTAGAATGAATGGGCCCATATGGTAAGGGTTAGGGTTAGGTTAGAGTTCAGGACACACATATGTTCGGTTTAAAATTGGGTGTGGTTTGGGGTTGTGTAAGATGTATTTTTAATATCACACTGAAGGGTACACTCTTGATGGGGAAAAATTTTGGATGTTTTTCCATTCTCCATTATAGCCTATGAGTTTCATTAGAATGAATGGGCCCATATGGTAAGGGTTAGGGTTAGAGTCTGGACACACTTATGTTTGGGTGAATATTGGGGTTGGGTTTAGGGTTGGATAAGATGTATTTTTAATATCACACTGAATGGTACACTCTTGATGGGAAAAATTTTGGATGTTTTTTCCATTCTCCATTATAGCCTATGAGATTCATTAGAATGAATGGGCCCATATGGTAAGGTTAGGGTTAGGGTTAGAGTTCTGGACACACTTATGTTTGGGTGAATATTGGGGTTGGGTTTAGGTTGGATAAGATGTATTTTAATATCACACTGAATGGTACACTCTTGATGGGGAAAAATTTTGGATGTTTTTCCATTCTCCATTATAGCCTATGAGATTCATTAGAATGAATGGGCCCATATGGTAAGGGTTAGGGTTAGGGTTAGAGTTCTGGACACACTTATGTTTGGGTGAATATTGGGGTTGGGTTTAGGGTTGGATAAGATGTATTTTTAATATAACACTGAATGGTACACTCTTGATGGGGAAAAATTTTGGATGTTTTTCCATTCTCCATTATAGCCTATGAGATTCATTAGAATGAATGGGCCATATGGTAAGGGTTAGGGTTAGGGTTAGAGTTCTGGACACACTTATGTTTGGGTGAATATTGGGGTTGGGTTTAGGGTTGGATAAGATGTATTTTTAATATAACACTGAATGGTACACTCTTGATGGGGAAAAATTTTGGATGTTTTTCCATTCTCCATTATAGCCTATGAGATTCATTAGAATGAATGGGCCCATATGGTAAGGGTTAGGGTTAGGGTTAGAGTTCTGGACAACACTTATGTTTGGGTGAATATTGGGGTTGGGTTTAGGGTTGGATAAGATGTATTTTTAATATAACACTGAATGGTACACTCTTGATGGGGAAAAATTTTGGATGTTTTTCCATTCTCCATTATAGCCTATGAGATTCATTAGAATGAATGGGCCCATATGGTAAGGGTTAGGGTTAGAGTTAGAGTTCTGGACACACTTATGTTTGGGTGAATATTGGGGTTGGGTTTAGGGTTGGATAAGATGTATTTTTAATATCACACTGAATGGTACACTCTTGATGGGGAAAAATTTTGGATGTTTTTCCATTCTCCATTATAGCCTATGAGATTCATTAGAATGAATGGGCCCATATGGTAAGGGTTAGGGTTAGGGTTAGAGTTCTGGACACACTTATGTTTGGGTGAATATTGGGGTTGGGTTTAGGGTTGGATAAGATGTATTTTTAATATAAGACTGAATGGTACACCTCTTGATGGGGAAAAATTTTGGATGTTTTTCCATTCTCCATTATAGCCTATGAGATTCATTAGAATGAATGGGCCCATATGGTAAGGGTTAGGGTTAGGGTTAGAGTTCTGGACACACTTATGTTTGGGTGAATATTGGGGTTGGGTTTAGGGTTGGATAAGATGTATTTTTAATATAACACTGAATGGTACACTCTTGATGGGGAAAAATTTTGGATGTTTTTCCATTCTCCATTATAGCCTATGAGATTCATTAGAATGAATGGGCCCATATGGTAAGGGCTAGGGTTAGGGTTAGAGTTCTGGACACACTTATGTTTGGGTGAATATTGGGGTTGGGTTTAGGGTTGGATAAGATGTATTTTTAATATCACACTGAATGGTACACTCTTGATGGGGAAAAATTTTGGATGTTTTTCCATTCTCCATTATAGCCTATGAGATTCATTAGAATGAATGGGCCCATATGGTAAGGGTTAGGGTTAGAGTTCAGGACACACATATGTTCGGTTTAAAATTGGGGTGTGGTTTGGGGTTGTGTAAGATGTATTTTTAATATCACACTGAAGGGTACACTCTTGATGGGGAAAATTTTGGATGTTTTTCCATTCTCCATTATAGCCTATGAGATTCATTAGAATGAATGGGCCCATATGGTAAGGGTTAGGGTTAGGGTTAGAGTTCTGGACACACTTATGTTTGGGTGAATATTGGGGTTGGGTTTAGGGTTGGATAAGATGTATTTTTAATATAACACTGAATGGTACACTCTTGATGGGGAAAAATTTTGGATGTTTTTCCATTCTCCATTATAGCCTATGAGAATTCATTAGAATGAATGGGCCCATATGGTAAGGGCTAGGGTTAGGGTTAGAGTTCTGGACACACTTATGTTTGGGTGAATATTGGGGTTGGTTTAGGGTTGGATAAGATGTATTTTTAATATCACACTGAATGGTACACTCTTGATGGGGAAAAATTTTTGGATGTTTTTTCCATTCTCCATTATAGCCTATGAGATTCATTAGAATGAATGGGCCCATATGGTAAGGGTTAGGGTTAGAGTTCAGGACACACATATGTTCGGTTTAAAATTGGGGTGTGGTTTGGGGTTGTGTAAGATGTATTTTTAATATCACACTGAAGGGTACACTCTTGATGGGGAAAAATTTTGGATGTTTTTCCATTCTCCATTATAGCCTATGAGATTCATTAGAATGAATGGGCCCATATGGTAAGGGTTAGGGTTAGGGTTAGAGTTCTGGACACGCTTATGTTTGGGTGAAATATTGGGGTTGGGTTTAGGGTTGGATAAGATGTATTTTTAATATCACACTGAATGGTACACTCTTGATGGGGATAAAATTTGGATGTTTTTCCATTCTCCATTATAGCCTATGAGATTCATTAGAATGAATGGGCCCATATGGTAAGGGTTAGGGTTAGGGTTAGAGTTCTGGACACACTTATGTTTGGGTGAATATTGGGGTTGGGTTTAGGGTTGGATAAGATGTATTTTTAATATAACACTGAATGGTACACTCTTGATGGGGAAAAATTTTGGATGTTATTCCATTCTCCATTATAGCCTATGAGATTCATTAGAATGAATGGGCCCATATGGTAAGGGTTAGGGTTAGGGTTAGAGTTCTGGACACACTTATGTTTGGGTGAATATTGGGGTTGGGTTTAGGGTTGGATAAGATGTATTTTTAATATAACACTGAATGGTACACTCTTGATGGGGAAACATTTTGGATGTTTTTCCATTCTCCATTATAGCCTATGAGATTCATTAGAATGAATGGGCCCCATATGGTAAGGGTTAGGGTTAGGGTTAGAGTTCTGGACACACTTATGTTTGGGTGAATATTGGGGTTGGGTTTAGGGTTGGATAAGATGTATTTTTAATATCACACTGAATGGTACACTCTTGATGGGGAAAAATTTTGGATGTTTTTCCATTCTCCATTATAGCCTATGAGATTCATTAGAATGAATGGGCCCATATGGTAAGGGTTAGGGTTAGGGTTAGAGTTCTGGACACACTTATGTTTGGGTGAATATTGGGGTTGGGTTTAGGGTTGGATAAGATGTATTTTTAATATCACACTGAATGGTACACTCTTGATGGGGAAAAATTTTGGATGTTTTTCCATTCTCCATTATAGCCTATGAGATTCATTAGAATTAATGGGCCCATATGGTAAGGGTTAGGGTTAGGGTTAGAGTTCTGGACACACTTATGTTTGGGTGAATATTGGGGTTGGGTTTAGGGTTGGATAAGATGTATTTTTAATATAACACTGAATGGTACACTCTTGATGGGGAAAAATTTTGGATGTTTTTCCATTCTCCATTATAGCCTATGAGATTCATTAGAATGAATGGGCCCATATGGTAAGGGTTAGGGTTAGGGTTAGAGTTCTGGACACACTTATGTTTGGGTGAATATTGGGTTGGGTTTAGGGTTGGATAAGATGTATTTTTAATATAACACTGAATGGTACACTCTTGATGGGGAAAAATTTTGGATGTTTTTCCATTCTCCATTATAGCCTATGAGATTCATTAGAATGAATGGGGCCCATATGGTAAGGGTTAGGGTTAGGGTTAGAGTTCTGGACACACTTATGTTTGGGTGAATATTGGGGTTGGGTTTTAGGTTTGGATAAGATGTATTTTTAATATAACACTGAATGGTACACTCTTGATGGGGAAAAATTTTGGATGTTTTTCCATTCTCCATTATAGCCTATGAGATTCATTAGAATGAATGGGCCCATATGGTAAGGGCTAGGGTTAGGGTTAGATTTCTGGACACACTTATGTTTGGGTGAATATTGGGGTTGGGTTTTAGGGTTGGATAAGATGTATTTTTAATATAACACTGAATGGTACACTCTTGATGGGGAAAAATTTTGGATTTTTTTCCATTCTCCATTATAGCCTATGAGATTCATTAGAATGAATGGGCCCATATGGTAAGGGTTAGGGTTAGGGTTAGAGTTCAGGACACACATATGTTCGGTTTAAAATTGGGGTGTGGTTTGGGGTTGTGTAAGATGTATTTTTAATATCACACTGAAGGGTACACTCTTGATGGGGATAAATTTTGGATGTTTTTCCATTCTCCATTATAGCCTATGAGATTCATTAGAATGAATGGGCCCATATGGTAAGGGTTAGGGTTAGGGTTAGAGTTCTGGACACACTTATGTTTGGGTGAATATTGGGGTTGGGTTTAGGGTTGGATAAGATGTATTTTTAATATCACACTGAATGGTACACTCTTGATGGGGAAAAATTTTGGATGTTTTTCCATTCTCCATTATAGCCTATGAGATTCATTAGAATGAATGGGCCCATATGGTAAGGGTTAGGGTTAGGGTTAGAGTTCTGGACACACTTATGTTTGGGTGAATATTGGGGTTGGGTTTAGGGTTGGATAAGATGTATTTTTAATATCACACTGAATGGTACACTCTTGATGGGGAAAAATTTTGGATGTTTTTCCATTCTCCATTATAGCCTATGAGATTCATTAGAATGAATGGGCCCATATGGTAAGGGTTAGGGGTTAGGGTTAGAGTTCTGGACACACTTATGTTTGGGTGAATATTGGGGGTTGGGTTTAGGGTTGGATAAGATGTATTTTTAATATCACACTGAATGGTACACTCTTGATAGGGAAAAAATTTTGGATGTTTTTCCATTCTCCATTATAGCCTATGAGATTCATTAGAATGAATGGGCCCATATGGTAAGGGTTAGGGTTAGGGTTAGAGTTCTGGACACACTTATGTTTGGGTGAATATTGGGGTTGGGTTTAGGGTTGGATAAGATGTATTTTTAATATAACACTGAATGGTACACTCTTGATGGGGAAAAATTTTGGATGTTTTTCCATTCTCCATTATAGCCTATGAGATTCATTAGAATGAATGGGCCCATATGGTAAGGGTTAGGGTTAGGGTTAGAGTTCTGGACACACTTATGTTTGGGTGAATATTGGGGTTGGGTTTAGGGTTGGATAAGATGTATTTTTGATATAACACTGAATGGTACACTCTTGATGGGGAAAAATTTTGGATGTTTTTCCATTCTCCATTATAGCCTATGAGATTCATTAGAATGAATGGGCCCATATGGTAAGGGTTAGGGTTAGGGTTAGAGTTCAGGACACACATATGTTCGGTTTAAAATTGGGGTGTGGTTTGGGGTTGTGTAAGATGTATTTTTAATATCACACTGAAGGGTACACTCTTGATGGGGAAAAATTTTGGATGTTTTTCCATTCTCCATTATAGCCTATGAGTTTCATTAGAATGAATGGGCCCCATATGGTAAGGGTTAGGGTTAGAGTTCTGGACACACTTATGTTTGGGTGAATATTGGGGTTGGGTTTAGGGTTGGATAAGATGTATTTTTAATATCACACTGAATGGTACACTCTTGATGGGGAAAAATTTTGGATGTTTTTCCATTCTCCATTATAGCCTATGAGATTCATTAGAATGAATGGGCCCATATGGTAAGGGTTAGGGTTAGGGTTAGAGTTCTGGACACACTTATGTTTGGGTGAATATTGGGGTTGGGTTTAGGGTTGGATAAGATGTATTTTTAATATCACACTGAATGGTACACTCTTGATGGGGAAAAATTTTGGATGTTTTTCCATTCTCCATTATAGCCTATGAGATTCATTAGAATGAATGGGCCCATATGGTAAGGGTTAGGGTTAGGGTTAGAGTTCTGGACACACTTATGTTTGGGTGAATATTGGGGTTGGGTTTAGGGTTGGATAAGATGTATTTTTAGTATAACACTGAATGGTACACTCTTGATGGGGAAAAATTTTGGATGTTTTTCCATTCTCCATTATAGCCTATGAGATTCATTAGAATGAATGGGCCCATATGGTAAGGGTTAGGGTTAGGGTTAGAGTTCTGGACACACTTATGTTTGGGTGAATATTGGGGTTGGGTTTAGGGTTGGATAAGATGTATTTTTAGTATAACACTGAATGGTACACTCTTGATGGGGAAAAATTTTGGATGTTTTTCCATTCTCCATTATAGCCTATGAGATTCATTAGAATGAATGGGCCCATATGGTAAGGGTTAGGGTTAGGGTTAGAGTTCAGGACACACATATGTTCGGTTTAAAATTGGGGTGTGGTTTGGGGTTGTGTAAGATGTATTTTTAATATCACACTGAAGGGTACATTCTTGATGGGGAAAAATTTTGGATGTTTTTCCATTCTCCATTATAGCCTATGAGATTCATTAGAATGAATGGGCCCATATGGTAAGGGTTAGGGTTAGGGTTAGAGTTCTGGACACACTTATGTTTGGGTGAATATTGGGGTTGGGTTTAGGGTTGGATAAGATGTATTTTTAATATAAGACTGAATGGTACACTCTTGATGGGGAAAAATTTTGGATGTTTTTCCATTCTCCATTATAGCCTATGAGATTCATTAGAATGAATGGGCCCATATGGTAAGGGTTAGGGTTAGGGTTAGAGTTCTGGACACACTTATGTTTGGGTGAATATTGGGGTTGGGTTTAGGGTTGGATAAGATGTATTTTTAATATAACACTGAATGGTACACTCTTGATGGGGAAAAATTTTGGATGTTTTTCCATTCTCCATTATAGCCTATGAGATTCATTAGAATGAATGGGCCCATATGGTAAGGGCTAGGGTTAGGGTTAGAGTTCTGGACACACTTATGTTTGGGTGAATATTGGGGTTGGGTTTAGGGTGGATAAGATGTATTTTTAATATAACACTGAATGGTACACTCTTGATGGGGAAAAATTTTGGATGTTTTTCCATTCTCCATTATAGCCTATGAGATTCATTAGAATGAATGGGCCCATATGGTAAGGGTTAGGGTTAGAGTTCAGGACACACATATGTTCGGTTTAAAATTGGGGTGTGGTTTGGGGTTGTGTAAGATGTATTTTTAATATCACACTGAAGGGTACACTCTTGATGGGGAAAAATTTTGGATGTTTTTCCATTCTCCATTATAGCCTATGAGATTCATTAGAATGAATGGGCCCATATGGTAAGGGTTAGGGTTAGGGTTAGAGTTCTGGACACACTTATGTTTGGGTGAATATTGGGGTTGGGTTTAGGGTTGGATAAGATGTATTTTTAATATCACACTGAATGGTACACTCTTGATGGGGATAAAATTTGGATGTTTTTCCATTCTCCATTATAGCCTATGAGATTCATTAGAATGAATGGGCCCATATGGTAAGGGTTAGGGTTAGGGTTAGAGTTCTGGACACACTTATGTTTGGGTGAATATTGGGGTTGGGTTTAGGGTTGGATAAGATGTATTTTTAATATAACACTGAATGGTACACTCTTGATGGGGAAAAATTTTGGATGTTATTCCATTCTCCATTATAGCCTATGAGATTCATTAGAATGAATGGGCCCATATGGTAAGGGTTAGGGTTAGGGTTAGAGTTCTGGACACACTTATGTTTGGGTGAATATTGGGGTTGGGTTTAGGTTGGATAAGATGTATTTTTAATATAACACTGAATGGTACACTCTTGATGGGGAAAAATTTTGGATGTTTTTCCATTCTCCATTATAGCCTATGAGATTCATTAGAATGAATGGGCCCATATGATAAGGGTTAGGGTTAGGGTTAGAGTTCTGGACACACTTATGTTTGGGTGAATATTGGGGTTGGGTTTAGGGTTGGATAAGATGTATTTTTTAATATCACACTGAATGGTACACTCTTGATGGGGAAAAATTTTGGATGTTTTTCCATTCTCCATTATAGCCTATGAGATTCATTAGAATGAATGGGCCCATATGGTAAGGGTTAGGGTTAGGGTTAGAGTTCTGGACACACTTATGTTTGGGTGAATATTGGGGTTGGGTTTAGGGTTGGATAAGATGTATTTTTAATATCACACTGAATGGTACACTCTTGATGGGGAAAAATTTTGGATGTTTTTCCATTCTCCATTATAGCCTATGAGATTCATTAGAATTAATGGGCCCATATGGTAAGGGTTAGGGTTAGGGTTAGAGTTCTGGACACACTTATGTTTGGGTGAATATTGGGGTTGGGTTTAGGGTTGGATAAGATGTATTTTTAATATAACACTGAATGGTACACTCTTGATGGGGAAAAATTTTGGATGTTTTTCCATTCTCCATTATAGCCTATGAGATTCATTAGAATGAATGGGCCCATATGGTAAGGGTTAGGGTTAGGGTTAGAGTTCTGGACACACTTATGTTTGGGTGAATATTGGGGTTGGGTTTAGGGTTGGATAAGATGTATTTTTAGTATAACACTGAATGGTACACTCTTGATGGGGAAAAATTTTGGATGTTTTTCCATTCTCCATTATAGCCTATGAGATTCATTAGAATGAATGGGCCCATATGGTAAGGGTTAGGGTTAGGGTTAGAGTTCTGGACACACTTATGTTTGGGTGAATATTGGGGTTGGGTTTAGGGTTGGATAAGATGTATTTTTAGTATAACACTGAATGGTACACTCTTGATGGGGAAAAATTTTGGATGTTTTTCCATTCTCCATTATAGCCTATGAGATTCATTAGAATGAATGGGCCCATATGGTAAGGGTTAGGGTTAGGGTTAGAGTTCAGGACACACATATGTTCGGTTTAAAATTGGGGTGTGGTTTGGGGTTGTGTAAGATGTATTTTTAATATCACACTGAAGGGTACATTCTTGATGGGGAAAAATTTTGGATGTTTTTCCATTCTCCATTATAGCCTATGAGATTCATTAGAATGAATGGGCCCATATGGTAAGGGTTAGGGTTAGGGTTAGAGTTCTGGACACACTTATGTTTGGGTGAATATTGGGGTTGGGTTTAGGGTTGGATAAGATGTATTTTTAATATAAGACTGAATGGTACACTCTTGATGGGGAAAAATTTTGGATGTTTTTCCATTCTCCATTATAGCCTATGAGATTCATTAGAATGAATGGGCCCATATGGTAAGGGTTAGGGTTAGGGTTAGAGTTCTGGACACACTTATGTTTGGGTGAATATTGGGGTTGGGTTTAGGGTTGGATAAGATGTATTTTTAATATAACACTGAATGGTACACTCTTGATGGGGAAAAATTTTGGATGTTTTTCCATTCTCCATTATAGCCTATGAGATTCATTAGAATGAATGGGCCCATATGGTAAGGGCTAGGGTTAGGGTTAGAGTTCTGGACACACTTATGTTTGGGTGAATATTGGGGTTGGGTTTAGGGTTGGATAAGATGTATTTTTAATATAACACTGAATGGTACACTCTTGATGGGGAAAAATTTTGGATGTTTTTCCATTCTCCATTATAGCCTATGAGATTCATTAGAATGAATGGGCCCATATGGTAAGGGTTAGGGTTAGAGTTCAGGACACACATATGTTCGGTTTAAAATTGGGGTGTGGTTTGGGGTTGTGTAAGATGTATTTTTAATATCACACTGAAGGGTACACTCTTGATGGGGAAAAATTTTGGATGTTTTTCCATTCTCCATTATAGCCTATGAGATTCATTAGAATGAATGGGCCCATATGGTAAGGGTTAGGGTTAGGGTTAGAGTTCTGGACACACTTATGTTTGGGTGAATATTGGGGTTGGGTTTAGGGTTGGATAAGATGTATTTTTAATATCACACTGAATGGTACACTCTTGATGGGGATAAAATTTGGATGTTTTTCCATTCTCCATTATAGCCTATGAGATTCATTAGAATGAATGGGCCCATATGGTAAGGGTTAGGGTTAGGGTTAGAGTTCTGGACACACTTATGTTTGGGTGAATATTGGGGTTGGGTTTAGGGTTGGATAAGATGTATTTTTAATATAACACTGAATGGTACACTCTTGATGGGGAAAAATTTTGGATGTTATTCCATTCTCCATTATAGCCTATGAGATTCATTAGAATGAATGGGCCCATATGGTAAGGGTTAGGGTTAGGGTTAGAGTTCTGGACACACTTATGTTTGGGTGAATATTGGGGTTGGGTTTAGGGTTGGATAAGATGTATTTTTAATATAACACTGAATGGTACACTCTTGATGGGGAAAAATTTTGGATGTTTTTCCATTCTCCATTATAGCCTATGAGATTCATTAGAATGAATGGGCCCATATGATAAGGGTTAGGGTTAGGGTTAGAGTTCTGGACACACTTATGTTTGGGTGAATATTGGGGTTGGGTTTAGGGTTGGATAAGATGTATTTTTAATATCACACTGAATGGTACACTCTTGATGGGGAAAAATTTTGGATGTTTTTCCATTCTCCATTATAGCCTATGAGATTCATTAGAATGAATGGGCCCATATGGTAAGGGTTAGGGTTAGGGTTAGAGTTCTGGACACACTTATGTTTGGGTGAATATTGGGGTTGGGTTTAGGGTTGGATAAGATGTATTTTTAATATCACACTGAATGGTACACTCTTGATGGGGAAAAATTTTGGATGTTTTTCCATTCTCCATTATAGCCTATGAGATTCATTAGAATTAATGGGCCCATATGGTAAGGGTTAGGGTTAGGGTTAGAGTTCTGGACACACTTATGTTTGGGTGAATATTGGGGTTGGGTTTAGGGTTGGATAAGATGTATTTTTAATATAACACTGAATGGTACACTCTTGATGGGGAAAAATTTTGGATGTTTTTCCATTCTCCATTATAGCCTATGAGATTCATTAGAATGAATGGGCCCATATGGTAAGGGTTAGGGTTAGGGTTAGAGTTCTGGACACACTTATGTTTGGGTGAATATTGGGGTTGGGTTTAGGGTTGGATAAGATGTATTTTTAATATAACACTGAATGGTACACTCTTGATGGGGAAAAATTTTGGATGTTTTTCCATTCTCCATTATAGCCTATGAGATTCATTAGAATGAATGGGCCCATATGGTAAGGGTTAGGGTTAGGGTTAGAGTTCTGGACACACTTATGTTTGGGTGAATATTGGGGTTGGGTTTAGGTTTGGATAAGATGTATTTTTAATATAACACTGAATGGTACACTCTTGATGGGGAAAAATTTTGGATGTTTTTCCATTCTCCATTATAGCCTATGAGATTCATTAGAATGAATGGGCCCATATGGTAAGGGCTAGGGTTAGGGTTAGATTTCTGGACACACTTATGTTTGGGTGAATATTGGGGTTGGGTTTAGGGTTGGATAAGATGTATTTTTAATATAACACTGAATGGTACACTCTTGATGGGGAAAAATTTTGGATTTTTTTCCATTCTCCATTATAGCCTATGAGATTCATTAGAATGAATGGGCCCATATGGTAAGGATTAGGGTTAGGGTTAGAGTTCAGGACACACATATGTTCGGTTTAAAATTGGGGTGTGGTTTGGGGTTGTGTAAGATGTATTTTTAATATCACACTGAAGGGTACACTCTTGATGGGGATAAATTTTGGATGTTTTTCCATTCTCCATTATAGCCTATGAGATTCATTAGAATGAATGGGCCCATATGGTAAGGGTTAGGGTTAGGGTTAGAGTTCTGGACACACTTATGTTTGGGTGAATATTGGGGTTGGGTTTAGGGTTGGATAAGATGTATTTTTAATATCACACTGAATGGTACACTCTTGATGGGGAAAAATTTTGGATGTTTTTCCATTCTCCATTATAGCCTATGAGATTCATTAGAATGAATGGGCCCATATGGTAAGGGTTAGGGTTAGGGTTAGAGTTCTGGACACACTTATGTTTGGGTGAATATTGGGGTTGGGTTTAGGGTTGGATAAGATGTATTTTTAATATCACACTGAATGGTACACTCTTGATGGGGAAAAATTTTGGATGTTTTTCCATTCTCCATTATAGCCTATGAGATTCATTAGAATGAATGGGCCCATATGGTAAGGGTTAGGGTTAGGGTTAGAGTTCTGGACACACTTATGTTTGGGTGAATATTGGGGTTGGGTTTAGGGTTGGATAAGATGTATTTTTAATATCACACTGAATGGTACACTCTTGATAGGGAAAAATTTTGGATGTTTTTCCATTCTCCATTATAGCCTATGAGATTCATTAGAATGAATGGGCCCATATGGTAAGGGTTAGGGTTAGGGTTAGAGTTCTGGACACACTTATGTTTGGGTGAATATTGGGGTTGGGTTTAGGGTTGGATAAGATGTATTTTTAATATAACACTGAATGGTACACTCTTGATGGGGAAAAATTTTGGATGTTTTTCCATTCTCCATTATAGCCTATGAGATTCATTAGAATGAATGGGCCCATATGGTAAGGGTTAGGGTTAGGGTTAGAGTTCTGGACACACTTATGTATGGGTGAATATTGGGGTTGGGTTTAGGGTTGGATAAGATGTATTTTTGATATAACACTGAATGGTACACTCTTGATGGGGAAAAATTTTGGATGTTTTTCCATTCTCCATTATAGCCTATGAGATTCATTAGAATGAATGGGCCCATATGGTAAGGGTTAGGGTTAGGGTTAGAGTTCAGGACACACATATGTTCGGTTTAAAATTGGGGTGTGGTTTGGGGTTGTGTAAGATGTATTTTTAATATCACACTGAAGGGTACACTCTTGATGGGGAAAAATTTTGGATGTTTTTCCATTCTCCATTATAGCCTATGAGTTTCATTAGAATGAATGGGCCCATATGGTAAGGGTTAGGGTTAGAGTTCTGGACACACTTATGTTTGGGTGAATATTGGGGTTGGGTTTAGGGTTGGATAAGATGTATTTTTAATATCACACTGAATGGTACACTCTTGATGGGGAAAAATTTTGGATGTTTTTCCATTCTCCATTATAGCCTATGAGATTCATTAGAATGAATGGGCCCATATGGTAAGGGTTAGGGTTAGGGTTAGAGTTCTGGACACACTTATGTTTGGGTGAATATTGGGGTTGGGTTTAGGGTTGGATAAGATGTATTTTTAATATCACACTGAATGGTACACTCTTGATGGGGAAAAATTTTGGATGTTTTTCCATTCTCCATTATAGCCTATGAGATTCATTAGAATGAATGGGCCCATATGGTAAGGGTTAGGGTTAGGGTTAGAGTTCTGGACACACTTATGTTTGGGTGAATATTGGGGTTGGGTTTAGGGTTGGATAAGATGTATTTTTAATATAACACTGAATGGTACACTCTTGATGGGGAAAAATTTTGGATGTTTTTCCATTCTCCATTATAGCCTATGAGATTCATTAGAATGAATGGGCCCATATGGTAAGGGTTAGGGTTAGGGTTAGAGTTCTGGACACACTTATGTTTGGGTGAATATTGGGGTTGGGTTTAGGGTTGGATAAGATGTATTTTTAATATAACACTGAATGGTACACTCTTGATGGGGAAAAATTTTGGATGTTTTTCCATTCTCCATTATAGCCTATGAGATTCATTAGAATGAATGGGCCCATATGGTAAGGGTTAGGGTTAGGGTTAGAGTTCTGGACACACTTATGTTTGGGTGAATATTGGGGTTGGGTTTAGGGTTGGATAAGATGTATTTTTAATATCACACTGAATGGTACACTCTTGATAGGGAAAAATTTTGGATGTTTTTCCATTCTCCATTATAGCCTATGAGATTCATTAGAATGAATGGGCCCATATGGTAAGGGTTAGGGTTAGGGTTAGAGTTCTGGACACACTTATGTTTGGGTGAATATTGGGGTTGGGTTTAGGGTTGGATAAGATGTATTTTTAATATAACACTGAATGGTACACTCTTGATGGGGAAAAATTTTGGATGTTTTTCCATTCTCCATTATAGCCTATGAGATTCATTAGAATGAATGGGCCCATATGGTAAGGGTTAGGGTTAGGGTTAGAGTTCTGGACACACTTATGTTTGGGTGAATATTGGGGTTGGGTTTAGGGTTGGATAAGATGTATTTTTGATATAACACTGAATGGTACACTCTTGATGGGGAAAAATTTTGGATGTTTTTCCATTCTCCATTATAGCCTATGAGATTCATTAGAATGAATGGGCCCATATGGTAAGGGTTAGGGTTAGGGTTAGAGTTCAGGACACACATATGTTCGGTTTAAAATTGGGGTGTGGTTTGGGGTTGTGTAAGATGTATTTTTAATATCACACTGAAGGGTACACTCTTGATGGGGAAAAATTTTGGATGTTTTTCCATTCTCCATTATAGCCTATGAGTTTCATTAGAATGAATGGGCCCATATGGTAAGGGTTAGGGTTAGAGTTCTGGACACACTTATGTTTGGGTGAATATTGGGGTTGGGTTTAGGGTTGGATAAGATGTATTTTTAATATCACACTGAATGGTACACTCTTGATGGGGAAAAATTTTGGATGTTTTTCCATTCTCCATTATAGCCTATGAGATTCATTAGAATGAATGGGCCCATATGGTAAGGGTTAGGGTTAGGGTTAGAGTTCTGGACACACTTATGTTTGGGTGAATATTGGGGTTGGGTTTAGGGTTGGATAAGATGTATTTTTAATATCACACTGAATGGTACACTCTTGATGGGGAAAAATTTTGGATGTTTTTCCATTCTCCATTATAGCCTATGAGATTCATTAGAATGAATGGGCCCATATGGTAAGGGTTAGGGTTAGGGTTAGAGTTCTGGACACACTTATGTTTGGGTGAATATTGGGGTTGGGTTTAGGGTTGGATAAGATGTATTTTTAGTATAACACTGAATGGTACACTCTTGATGGGGAAAAATTTTGGATGTTTTTCCATTCTCCATTATAGCCTATGAGATTCATTAGAATGAATGGGCCCATATGGTAAGGGTTAGGGTTAGGGTTAGAGTTCTGGACACACTTATGTTTGGGTGAATATTGGGGTTGGGTTTAGGGTTGGATAAGATGTATTTTTAATATCACACTGAATGGTACACTCTTGATGGGGAAAAATTTTGGATGTTTTTCCATTCTCCATTATAGCCTATGAGATTCATTAGAATGAATGGGCCCATATGGTAAGGGTTAGGGTTAGGGTTAGAGTTCTGGACACACTTATGTTTGGGTGAATATTGGGGTTGGGTTTAGGGTTGGATAAGATGTATTTTTAATATCACACTGAATGGTACACTCTTGATGGGGAAAAATTTTGGATGTTTTTCCATTCTCCATTATAGCCTATGAGATTCATTAGAATGAATGGGCCCATATGGTAAGGGTTAGGGTTAGGGTTAGAGTTCAGGACACACATATGTTCGGTTTAAAATTGGGGTGTGGTTTGGGGTTGTGTAAGATGTATTTTTAATATCACACTGAAGGGTACATTCTTGATGGGGAAAAATTTTGGATGTTTTTCCATTCTCCATTATAGCCTATGAGATTCATTAGAATGAATGGGCCCATATGGTAAGGGTTAGGGTTAGGGTTAGAGTTCTGGACACACTTATGTTTGGGTGAATATTGGGGTTGGGTTTAGGGTTGGATAAGATGTATTTTTAATATAAGACTGAATGGTACACTCTTGATGGGGAAAAATTTTGGATGTTTTTCCATTCTCCATTATAGCCTATGAGATTCATTAGAATGAATGGGCCCATATGGTAAGGGTTAGGGTTAGGGTTAGAGTTCTGGACACACTTATGTTTGGGTGAATATTGGGGTTGGGTTTAGGGTTGGATAAGATGTATTTTTAATATAACACTGAATGGTACACTCTTGATGGGGAAAAATTTTGGATGTTTTTCCATTCTCCATTATAGCCTATGAGATTCATTAGAATGAATGGGCCCATATGGTAAGGGCTAGGGTTAGGGTTAGAGTTCTGGACACACTTATGTTTGGGTGAATATTGGGGTTGGGTTTAGGGTTGGATAAGATGTATTTTTAATATAACACTGAATGGTACACTCTTGATGGGGAAAAATTTTGGATGTTTTTCCATTCTCCATTATAGCCTATGAGATTCATTAGAATGAATGGGCCCATATGGTAAGGGTTAGGGTTAGAGTTCAGGACACACATATGTTCGGTTTAAAATTGGGGTGTGGTTTGGGGTTGTGTAAGATGTATTTTTAATATCACACTGAAGGGTACACTCTTGATGGGGAAAAATTTTGGATGTTTTTCCATTCTCCATTATAGCCTATGAGATTCATTAGAATGAATGGGCCCATATGGTAAGGGTTAGGGTTAGGGTTAGAGTTCTGGACACACTTATGTTTGGGTGAATATTGGGGTTGGGTTTAGGGTTGGATAAGATGTATTTTTAATATCACACTGAATGGTACACTCTTGATGGGGAAAAATTTTGGATGTTTTTCCATTCTCCATTATAGCCTATGAGATTCATTAGAATGAATGGGCCCATATGGTAAGGGTTAGGGTTAGGGTTAGAGTTCTGGACACACTTATGTTTGGGTGAATATTGGGGTTGGGTTTAGGGTTGGATAAGATGTATTTTTAATATCACACTGAATGGTACACTCTTGATGGGGAAAAATTTTGGATGTTTTTCCATTCTCCATTATAGCCTATGAGATTCATTAGAATGAATGGGCCCATATGGTAAGGGTTAGGGTTAGGGTTAGAGTTCTGGACACACTTATGTTTGGGTGAATATTGGGGTTGGGTTTAGGGTTGGATAAGATGTATTTTTAATATAACACTGAATGGTACACTCTTGATGGGGAAAAATTTTGGATGTTTTTCCATTCTCCATTATAGCCTATGAGATTCATTAGAATGAATGGGCCCATATGGTAAGGGTTAGGGTTAGGGTTAGAGTTCTGGACACACTTATGTTTGGGTGAATATTGGGGTTGGGTTTAGGGTTGGATAAGATGTATTTTTGATATAACACTGAATGGTACACTCTTGATGGGGAAAAATTTTGGATGTTTTTCCATTCTCCATTATAGCCTATGAGATTCATTAGAATGAATGGGCCCATATGGTAAGGGTTAGGGTTAGGGTTAGAGTTCAGGACACACATATGTTCGGTTTAAAATTGGGGTGTGGTTTGGGGTTGTGTAAGATGTATTTTTAATATCACACTGAAGGGTACACTCTTGATGGGGAAAAATTTTGGATGTTTTTCCATTCTCCATTATAGCCTATGAGTTTCATTAGAATGAATGGGCCCATATGGTAAGGGTTAGGGTTAGAGTTCTGGACACACTTATGTTTGGGTGAATATTGGGGTTGGGTTTAGGGTTGGATAAGATGTATTTTTAATATCACACTGAATGGTACACTCTTGATGGGGAAAAATTTTGGATGTTTTTCCATTCTCCATTATAGCCTATGAGATTCATTAGAATGAATGGGCCCATATGGTAAGGGTTAGGGTTAGGGTTAGAGTTCTGGACACACTTATGTTTGGGTGAATATTGGGGTTGGGTTTAGGGTTGGATAAGATGTATTTTTAATATCACACTGAATGGTACACTCTTGATGGGGAAAAATTTTGGATGTTTTTCCATTCTCCATTATAGCCTATGAGATTCATTAGAATGAATGGGCCCATATGGTAAGGGTTAGGGTTAGGGTTAGAGTTCAGGACACACATATGTTCGGTTTAAAATTGGGGTGTGGTTTGGGGTTGTGTAAGATGTATTTTTAATATCACACTGAAGGGTACACTCTTGATGGGGAAAAATTTTGGATGTTTTTCCATTCTCCATTATAGCCTATGAGTTTCATTAGAATGAATGGGCCCATATGGTAAGGGTTAGGGTTAGAGTTCTGGACACACTTATGTTTGGGTGAATATTGGGGTTGGGTTTAGGGTTGGATAAGATGTATTTTTAATATCACACTGAATGGTACACTCTTGATGGGGAAAAATTTTGGATGTTTTTCCATTCTCCATTATAGCCTATGAGATTCATTAGAATGAATGGGCCCATATGGTAAGGGTTAGGGTTAGGGTTAGAGTTCTGGACACACTTATGTTTGGGTGAATATTGGGGTTGGGTTTAGGGTTGGATAAGATGTATTTTTAATATCACACTGAATGGTACACTCTTGATGGGGAAAAATTTTGGATGTTTTTCCATTCTCCATTATAGCCTATGAGATTCATTAGAATGAATGGGCCCATATGGTAAGGGTTAGGGTTAGGGTTAGAGTTCTGGACACACTTATGTTTGGGTGAATATTGGGGTTGGGTTTAGGGTTGGATAAGATGTATTTTTAATATAACACTGAATGGTACACTCTTGATGGGGAAAAATTTTGGATGTTTTTCCATTCTCCATTATAGCCTATGAGATTCATTAGAATGAATGGGCCCATATGGTAAGGGTTAGGGTTAGGGTTAGAGTTCTGGACACACTTATGTTTGGGTGAATATTGGGGTTGGGTTTAGGGTTGGATAAGATGTATTTTTAATATAACACTGAATGGTACACTCTTGATGGGGAAAAATTTTGGATGTTTTTCCATTCTCCATTATAGCCTATGAGATTCATTAGAATGAATGGGCCCATATGGTAAGGGTTAGGGTTAGGGTTAGAGTTCTGGACACACTTATGTTTGGGTGAATATTGGGGTTGGGTTTAGGGTTGGATAAGATGTATTTTTAATATCACACTGAATGGTACACTCTTGATAGGGAAAAATTTTGGATGTTTTTCCATTCTCCATTATAGCCTATGAGATTCATTAGAATGAATGGGCCCATATGGTAAGGGTTAGGGTTAGGGTTAGAGTTCTGGACACACTTATGTTTGGGTGAATATTGGGGTTGGGTTTAGGGTTGGATAAGATGTATTTTTAATATAACACTGAATGGTACACTCTTGATGGGGAAAAATTTTGGATGTTTTTCCATTCTCCATTATAGCCTATGAGATTCATTAGAATGAATGGGCCCATATGGTAAGGGTTAGGGTTAGGGTTAGAGTTCTGGACACACTTATGTTTGGGTGAATATTGGGGTTGGGTTTAGGGTTGGATAAGATGTATTTTTGATATAACACTGAATGGTACACTCTTGATGGGGAAAAATTTTGGATGTTTTTCCATTCTCCATTATAGCCTATGAGATTCATTAGAATGAATGGGCCCATATGGTAAGGGTTAGGGTTAGGGTTAGAGTTCAGGACACACATATGTTCGGTTTAAAATTGGGGTGTGGTTTGGGGTTGTGTAAGATGTATTTTTAATATCACACTGAAGGGTACACTCTTGATGGGGAAAAATTTTGGATGTTTTTCCATTCTCCATTATAGCCTATGAGTTTCATTAGAATGAATGGGCCCATATGGTAAGGGTTAGGGTTAGAGTTCTGGACACACTTATGTTTGGGTGAATATTGGGGTTGGGTTTAGGGTTGGATAAGATGTATTTTTAATATCACACTGAATGGTACACTCTTGATGGGGAAAAATTTTGGATGTTTTTCCATTCTCCATTATAGCCTATGAGATTCATTAGAATGAATGGGCCCATATGGTAAGGGTTAGGGTTAGGGTTAGAGTTCTGGACACACTTATGTTTGGGTGAATATTGGGGTTGGGTTTAGGGTTGGATAAGATGTATTTTTAATATCACACTGAATGGTACACTCTTGATGGGGAAAAATTTTGGATGTTTTTCCATTCTCCATTATAGCCTATGAGATTCATTAGAATGAATGGGCCCATATGGTAAGGGTTAGGGTTAGGGTTAGAGTTCTGGACACACTTATGTTTGGGTGAATATTGGGGTTGGGTTTAGGGTTGGATAAGATGTATTTTTAGTATAACACTGAATGGTACACTCTTGATGGGGAAAAATTTTGGATGTTTTTCCATTCTCCATTATAGCCTATGAGATTCATTAGAATGAATGGGCCCATATGGTAAGGGTTAGGGTTAGGGTTAGAGTTCTGGACACACTTATGTTTGGGTGAATATTGGGGTTGGGTTTAGGGTTGGATAAGATGTATTTTTAATATCACACTGAATGGTACACTCTTGATGGGGAAAAATTTTGGATGTTTTTCCATTCTCCATTATAGCCTATGAGATTCATTAGAATGAATGGGCCCATATGGTAAGGGTTAGGGTTAGGGTTAGAGTTCTGGACACACTTATGTTTGGGTGAATATTGGGGTTGGGTTTAGGGTTGGATAAGATGTATTTTTAATATCACACTGAATGGTACACTCTTGATGGGGAAAAATTTTGGATGTTTTTCCATTCTCCATTATAGCCTATGAGATTCATTAGAATGAATGGGCCCATATGGTAAGGGTTAGGGTTAGGGTTAGAGTTCAGGACACACATATGTTCGGTTTAAAATTGGGGTGTGGTTTGGGGTTGTGTAAGATGTATTTTTAATATCACACTGAAGGGTACATTCTTGATGGGGAAAAATTTTGGATGTTTTTCCATTCTCCATTATAGCCTATGAGATTCATTAGAATGAATGGGCCCATATGGTAAGGGTTAGGGTTAGGGTTAGAGTTCTGGACACACTTATGTTTGGGTGAATATTGGGGTTGGGTTTAGGGTTGGATAAGATGTATTTTTAATATAAGACTGAATGGTACACTCTTGATGGGGAAAAATTTTGGATGTTTTTCCATTCTCCATTATAGCCTATGAGATTCATTAGAATGAATGGGCCCATATGGTAAGGGTTAGGGTTAGGGTTAGAGTTCTGGACACACTTATGTTTGGGTGAATATTGGGGTTGGGTTTAGGGTTGGATAAGATGTATTTTTAATATAACACTGAATGGTACACTCTTGATGGGGAAAAATTTTGGATGTTTTTCCATTCTCCATTATAGCCTATGAGATTCATTAGAATGAATGGGCCCATATGGTAAGGGCTAGGGTTAGGGTTAGAGTTCTGGACACACTTATGTTTGGGTGAATATTGGGGTTGGGTTTAGGGTTGGATAAGATGTATTTTTAATATAACACTGAATGGTACACTCTTGATGGGGAAAAATTTTGGATGTTTTTCCATTCTCCATTATAGCCTATGAGATTCATTAGAATGAATGGGCCCATATGGTAAGGGTTAGGGTTAGAGTTCAGGACACACATATGTTCGGTTTAAAATTGGGGTGTGGTTTGGGGTTGTGTAAGATGTATTTTTAATATCACACTGAAGGGTACACTCTTGATGGGGAAAAATTTTGGATGTTTTTCCATTCTCCATTATAGCCTATGAGATTCATTAGAATGAATGGGCCCATATGGTAAGGGTTAGGGTTAGGGTTAGAGTTCTGGACACACTTATGTTTGGGTGAATATTGGGGTTGGGTTTAGGGTTGGATAAGATGTATTTTTAATATCACACTGAATGGTACACTCTTGATGGGGAAAAATTTTGGATGTTTTTCCATTCTCCATTATAGCCTATGAGATTCATTAGAATGAATGGGCCCATATGGTAAGGGTTAGGGTTAGGGTTAGAGTTCTGGACACACTTATGTTTGGGTGAATATTGGGGTTGGGTTTAGGGTTGGATAAGATGTATTTTTAATATCACACTGAATGGTACACTCTTGATGGGGAAAAATTTTGGATGTTTTTCCATTCTCCATTATAGCCTATGAGATTCATTAGAATGAATGGGCCCATATGGTAAGGGTTAGGGTTAGGGTTAGAGTTCTGGACACACTTATGTTTGGGTGAATATTGGGGTTGGGTTTAGGGTTGGATAAGATGTATTTTTAATATAACACTGAATGGTACACTCTTGATGGGGAAAAATTTTGGATGTTTTTCCATTCTCCATTATAGCCTATGAGATTCATTAGAATGAATGGGCCCATATGGTAAGGGTTAGGGTTAGGGTTAGAGTTCTGGACACACTTATGTTTGGGTGAATATTGGGGTTGGGTTTAGGGTTGGATAAGATGTATTTTTGATATAACACTGAATGGTACACTCTTGATGGGGAAAAATTTTGGATGTTTTTCCATTCTCCATTATAGCCTATGAGATTCATTAGAATGAATGGGCCCATATGGTAAGGGTTAGGGTTAGGGTTAGAGTTCAGGACACACATATGTTCGGTTTAAAATTGGGGTGTGGTTTGGGGTTGTGTAAGATGTATTTTTAATATCACACTGAAGGGTACACTCTTGATGGGGAAAAATTTTGGATGTTTTTCCATTCTCCATTATAGCCTATGAGTTTCATTAGAATGAATGGGCCCATATGGTAAGGGTTAGGGTTAGAGTTCTGGACACACTTATGTTTGGGTGAATATTGGGGTTGGGTTTAGGGTTGGATAAGATGTATTTTTAATATCACACTGAATGGTACACTCTTGATGGGGAAAAATTTTGGATGTTTTTCCATTCTCCATTATAGCCTATGAGATTCATTAGAATGAATGGGCCCATATGGTAAGGGTTAGGGTTAGGGTTAGAGTTCTGGACACACTTATGTTTGGGTGAATATTGGGGTTGGGTTTAGGGTTGGATAAGATGTATTTTTAATATCACACTGAATGGTACACTCTTGATGGGGAAAAATTTTGGATGTTTTTCCATTCTCCATTATAGCCTATGAGATTCATTAGAATGAATGGGCCCATATGGTAAGGGCTAGGGTTAGGGTTAGATTTCTGGACACACTTATGTTTGGGTGAATATTGGGGTTGGGTTTAGGGTTGGATAAGATGTATTTTTAATATAACACTGAATGGTACACTCTTGATGGGGAAAAATTTTGGATTTTTTTCCATTCTCCATTATAGCCTATGAGATTCATTAGAATGAATGGGCCCATATGGTAAGGGTTAGGGTTAGGGTTAGAGTTCAGGACACACATATGTTCGGTTTAATATTGGGGTGTGGTTTGGGGTTGTGTAAGATGTATTTTTAATATCACACTGAAGGGTACACTCTTGATGGGGATAAATTTTGGATGTTTTTCCATTCTCCATTATAGCCTATGAGATTCATTAGAATGAATGGGCCCATATGGTAAGGGTTAGGGTTAGGGTTAGAGTTCTGGACACACTTATGTTTGGGTGAATATTGGGGTTGGGTTTAGGGTTGGATAAGATGTATTTTTAATATCACACTGAATGGTACACTCTTGATGGGGAAAAATTTTGGATGTTTTTCCATTCTCCATTATAGCCTATGAGATTCATTAGAATGAATGGGCCCATATGGTAAGGGTTAGGGTTAGGGTTAGAGTTCTGGACACACTTATGTTTGGGTGAATATTGGGGTTGGGTTTAGGGTTGGATAAGATGTATTTTTAATATCACACTGAATGGTACACTCTTGATGGGGAAAAATTTTGGATGTTTTTCCATTCTCCATTATAGCCTATGAGATTCATTAGAATGAATGGGCCCATATGGTAAGGGTTAGGGTTAGGGTTAGAGTTCTGGACACACTTATGTTTGGGTGAATATTGGGGTTGGGTTTAGGGTTGGATAAGATGTATTTTTAATATCACACTGAATGGTACACTCTTGATGGGGAAAAATTTTGGATGTTTTTCCATTCTCCATTATAGCCTATGAGATTCATTAGAATGAATGGGCCCATATGGTAAGGGTTAGGGTTAGGGTTAGAGTTCTGGACACACTTATGTTTGGGTGAATATTGGGGTTGGGTTTAGGGTTGGATAAGATGTATTTTTAATATAACACTGAATGGTACACTCTTGATGGGGAAAAATTTTGGATGTTTTTCCATTCTCCATTATAGCCTATGAGATTCATTAGAATGAATGGGCCCATATGGTAAGGGTTAGGGTTAGGGTTAGAGTTCTGGACACACTTATGTTTGGGTGAATATTGGGGTTGGGTTTAGGGTTGGATAAGATGTATTTTTAATATAACACTGAATGGTACACTCTTGATGGGGAAAAATTTTGGATGTTTTTCCATTCTCCATTATAGCCTATGAGATTCATTAGAATGAATGGGCCCATATGGTAAGGGTTAGGGTTAGGGTTAGAGTTCTGGACACACTTATGTTTGGGTGAATATTGGGGTTGGGTTTAGGGTTGGATAAGATGTATTTTTAATATCACACTGAATGGTACACTCTTGATAGGGAAAAATTTTGGATGTTTTTCCATTCTCCATTATAGCCTATGAGATTCATTAGAATGAATGGGCCCATATGGTAAGGGTTAGGGTTAGGGTTAGAGTTCTGGACACACTTATGTTTGGGTGAATATTGGGGTTGGGTTTAGGGTTGGATAAGATGTATTTTTAATATAACACTGAATGGTACACTCTTGATGGGGAAAAATTTTGGATGTTTTTCCATTCTCCATTATAGCCTATGAGATTCATTAGAATGAATGGGCCCATATGGTAAGGGTTAGGGTTAGGGTTAGAGTTCTGGACACACTTATGTTTGGGTGAATATTGGGGTTGGGTTTAGGGTTGGATAAGATGTATTTTTGATATAACACTGAATGGTACACTCTTGATGGGGAAAAATTTTGGATGTTTTTCCATTCTCCATTATAGCCTATGAGATTCATTAGAATGAATGGGCCCATATGGTAAGGGTTAGGGTTAGGGTTAGAGTTCAGGACACACATATGTTCGGTTTAAAATTGGGGTGTGGTTTGGGGTTGTGTAAGATGTATTTTTAATATCACACTGAAGGGTACACTCTTGATGGGGAAAAATTTTGGATGTTTTTCCATTCTCCATTATAGCCTATGAGTTTCATTAGAATGAATGGGCCCATATGGTAAGGGTTAGGGTTAGAGTTCTGGACACACTTATGTTTGGGTGAATATTGGGGTTGGGTTTAGGGTTGGATAAGATGTATTTTTAATATCACACTGAATGGTACACTCTTGATGGGGAAAAATTTTGGATGTTTTTCCATTCTCCATTATAGCCTATGAGATTCATTAGAATGAATGGGCCCATATGGTAAGGGTTAGGGTTAGGGTTAGAGTTCTGGACACACTTATGTTTGGGTGAATATTGGGGTTGGGTTTAGGGTTGGATAAGATGTATTTTTAATATCACACTGAATGGTACACTCTTGATGGGGAAAAATTTTGGATGTTTTTCCATTCTCCATTATAGCCTATGAGATTCATTAGAATGAATGGGCCCATATGGTAAGGGTTAGGGTTAGGGTTAGAGTTCTGGACACACTTATGTTTGGGTGAATATTGGGGTTGGGTTTAGGGTTGGATAAGATGTATTTTTAGTATAACACTGAATGGTACACTCTTGATGGGGAAAAATTTTGGATGTTTTTCCATTCTCCATTATAGCCTATGAGATTCATTAGAATGAATGGGCCCATATGGTAAGGGTTAGGGTTAGGGTTAGAGTTCTGGACACACTTATGTTTGGGTGAATATTGGGGTTGGGTTTAGGGTTGGATAAGATGTATTTTTAATATCACACTGAATGGTACACTCTTGATGGGGAAAAATTTTGGATGTTTTTCCATTCTCCATTATAGCCTATGAGATTCATTAGAATGAATGGGCCCATATGGTAAGGGTTAGGGTTAGGGTTAGAGTTCTGGACACACTTATGTTTGGGTGAATATTGGGGTTGGGTTTAGGGTTGGATAAGATGTATTTTTAATATCACACTGAATGGTACACTCTTGATGGGGAAAAATTTTGGATGTTTTTCCATTCTCCATTATAGCCTATGAGATTCATTAGAATGAATGGGCCCATATGGTAAGGGTTAGGGTTAGGGTTAGAGTTCAGGACACACATATGTTCGGTTTAAAATTGGGGTGTGGTTTGGGGTTGTGTAAGATGTATTTTTAATATCACACTGAAGGGTACATTCTTGATGGGGAAAAATTTTGGATGTTTTTCCATTCTCCATTATAGCCTATGAGATTCATTAGAATGAATGGGCCCATATGGTAAGGGTTAGGGTTAGGGTTAGAGTTCTGGACACACTTATGTTTGGGTGAATATTGGGGTTGGGTTTAGGGTTGGATAAGATGTATTTTTAATATAAGACTGAATGGTACACTCTTGATGGGGAAAAATTTTGGATGTTTTTCCATTCTCCATTATAGCCTATGAGATTCATTAGAATGAATGGGCCCATATGGTAAGGGTTAGGGTTAGGGTTAGAGTTCTGGACACACTTATGTTTGGGTGAATATTGGGGTTGGGTTTAGGGTTGGATAAGATGTATTTTTAATATAACACTGAATGGTACACTCTTGATGGGGAAAAATTTTGGATGTTTTTCCATTCTCCATTATAGCCTATGAGATTCATTAGAATGAATGGGCCCATATGGTAAGGGCTAGGGTTAGGGTTAGAGTTCTGGACACACTTATGTTTGGGTGAATATTGGGGTTGGGTTTAGGGTTGGATAAGATGTATTTTTAATATAACACTGAATGGTACACTCTTGATGGGGAAAAATTTTGGATGTTTTTCCATTCTCCATTATAGCCTATGAGATTCATTAGAATGAATGGGCCCATATGGTAAGGGTTAGGGTTAGAGTTCAGGACACACATATGTTCGGTTTAAAATTGGGGTGTGGTTTGGGGTTGTGTAAGATGTATTTTTAATATCACACTGAAGGGTACACTCTTGATGGGGAAAAATTTTGGATGTTTTTCCATTCTCCATTATAGCCTATGAGATTCATTAGAATGAATGGGCCCATATGGTAAGGGTTAGGGTTAGGGTTAGAGTTCTGGACACACTTATGTTTGGGTGAATATTGGGGTTGGGTTTAGGGTTGGATAAGATGTATTTTTAATATCACACTGAATGGTACACTCTTGATGGGGAAAAATTTTGGATGTTTTTCCATTCTCCATTATAGCCTATGAGATTCATTAGAATGAATGGGCCCATATGGTAAGGGTTAGGGTTAGGGTTAGAGTTCTGGACACACTTATGTTTGGGTGAATATTGGGGTTGGGTTTAGGGTTGGATAAGATGTATTTTTAATATCACACTGAATGGTACACTCTTGATGGGGAAAAATTTTGGATGTTTTTCCATTCTCCATTATAGCCTATGAGATTCATTAGAATGAATGGGCCCATATGGTAAGGGTTAGGGTTAGGGTTAGAGTTCTGGACACACTTATGTTTGGGTGAATATTGGGGTTGGGTTTAGGGTTGGATAAGATGTATTTTTAATATAACACTGAATGGTACACTCTTGATGGGGAAAAATTTTGGATGTTTTTCCATTCTCCATTATAGCCTATGAGATTCATTAGAATGAATGGGCCCATATGGTAAGGGTTAGGGTTAGGGTTAGAGTTCTGGACACACTTATGTTTGGGTGAATATTGGGGTTGGGTTTAGGGTTGGATAAGATGTATTTTTGATATAACACTGAATGGTACACTCTTGATGGGGAAAAATTTTGGATGTTTTTCCATTCTCCATTATAGCCTATGAGATTCATTAGAATGAATGGGCCCATATGGTAAGGGTTAGGGTTAGGGTTAGAGTTCAGGACACACATATGTTCGGTTTAAAATTGGGGTGTGGTTTGGGGTTGTGTAAGATGTATTTTTAATATCACACTGAAGGGTACATTCTTGATGGGGAAAAATTTTGGATGTTTTTCCATTCTCCATTATAGCCTATGAGATTCATTAGAATGAATGGGCCCATATGGTAAGGGTTAGGGTTAGGGTTAGAGTTCTGGACACACTTATGTTTGGGTGAATATTGGGGTTGGGTTTAGGGTTGGATAAGATGTATTTTTAATATAAGACTGAATGGTACACTCTTGATGGGGAAAAATTTTGGATGTTTTTCCATTCTCCATTATAGCCTATGAGATTCATTAGAATGAATGGGCCCATATGGTAAGGGTTAGGGTTAGGGTTAGAGTTCTGGACACACTTATGTTTGGGTGAATATTGGGGTTGGGTTTAGGGTTGGATAAGATGTATTTTTAATATAACACTGAATGGTACACTCTTGATGGGGAAAAATTTTGGATGTTTTTCCATTCTCCATTATAGCCTATGAGATTCATTAGAATGAATGGGCCCATATGGTAAGGGCTAGGGTTAGGGTTAGAGTTCTGGACACACTTATGTTTGGGTGAATATTGGGGTTGGGTTTAGGGTTGGATAAGATGTATTTTTAATATAACACTGAATGGTACACTCTTGATGGGGAAAAATTTTGGATGTTTTTCCATTCTCCATTATAGCCTATGAGATTCATTAGAATGAATGGGCCCATATGGTAAGGGTTAGGGTTAGAGTTCAGGACACACATATGTTCGGTTTAAAATTGGGGTGTGGTTTGGGGTTGTGTAAGATGTATTTTTAATATCACACTGAAGGGTACACTCTTGATGGGGAAAAATTTTGGATGTTTTTCCATTCTCCATTATAGCCTATGAGATTCATTAGAATGAATGGGCCCATATGGTAAGGGTTAGGGTTAGGGTTAGAGTTCTGGACACACTTATGTTTGGGTGAATATTGGGGTTGGGTTTAGGGTTGGATAAGATGTATTTTTAATATCACACTGAATGGTACACTCTTGATGGGGAAAAATTTTGGATGTTTTTCCATTCTCCATTATAGCCTATGAGATTCATTAGAATGAATGGGCCCATATGGTAAGGGTTAGGGTTAGGGTTAGAGTTCTGGACACACTTATGTTTGGGTGAATATTGGGGTTGGGTTTAGGGTTGGATAAGATGTATTTTTAATATCACACTGAATGGTACACTCTTGATGGGGAAAAATTTTGGATGTTTTTCCATTCTCCATTATAGCCTATGAGATTCATTAGAATGAATGGGCCCATATGGTAAGGGTTAGGGTTAGGGTTAGAGTTCTGGACACACTTATGTTTGGGTGAATATTGGGGTTGGGTTTAGGGTTGGATAAGATGTATTTTTAATATAACACTGAATGGTACACTCTTGATGGGGAAAAATTTTGGATGTTTTTCCATTCTCCATTATAGCCTATGAGATTCATTAGAATGAATGGGCCCATATGGTAAGGGTTAGGGTTAGGGTTAGAGTTCTGGACACACTTATGTTTGGGTGAATATTGGGGTTGGGTTTAGGGTTGGATAAGATGTATTTTTGATATAACACTGAATGGTACACTCTTGATGGGGAAAAATTTTGGATGTTTTTCCATTCTCCATTATAGCCTATGAGATTCATTAGAATGAATGGGCCCATATGGTAAGGGTTAGGGTTAGGGTTAGAGTTCAGGACACACATATGTTCGGTTTAAAATTGGGGTGTGGTTTGGGGTTGTGTAAGATGTATTTTTAATATCACACTGAAGGGTACACTCTTGATGGGGAAAAATTTGGATGTTTTTCCATTCTCCATTATAGCCTATGAGTTTCATTAGAATGAATGGGCCCATATGGTAAGGGTTAGGGTTAGAGTTCTGGACACACTTATGTTTGGGTGAATATTGGGGTTGGGTTTAGGGTTGGATAAGATGTATTTTTAATATCACACTGAATGGTACACTCTTGATGGGGAAAAATTTTGGATGTTTTTCCATTCTCCATTATAGCCTATGAGATTCATTAGAATGAATGGGCCCATATGGTAAGGGTTAGGGTTAGGGTTAGAGTTCTGGACACACTTATGTTTGGGTGAATATTGGGGTTGGGTTTAGGGTTGGATAAGATGTATTTTTAATATCACACTGAATGGTACACTCTTGATGGGGAAAAATTTTGGATGTTTTTCCATTCTCCATTATAGCCTATGAGATTCATTAGAATGAATGGGCCCATATGGTAAGGGCTAGGGTTAGGGTTAGATTTCTGGACACACTTATGTTTGGGTGAATATTGGGGTTGGGTTTAGGGTTGGATAAGATGTATTTTTAATATAACACTGAATGGTACACTCTTGATGGGGAAAAATTTTGGATTTTTTTCCATTCTCCATTATAGCCTATGAGATTCATTAGAATGAATGGGCCCATATGGTAAGGGTTAGGGTTAGGGTTAGAGTTCAGGACACACATATGTTCGGTTTAATATTGGGGTGTGGTTTGGGGTTGTGTAAGATGTATTTTTAATATCACACTGAAGGGTACACTCTTGATGGGGATAAATTTTGGATGTTTTTCCATTCTCCATTATAGCCTATGAGATTCATTAGAATGAATGGGCCCATATGGTAAGGGTTAGGGTTAGGGTTAGAGTTCTGGACACACTTATGTTTGGGTGAATATTGGGGTTGGGTTTAGGGTTGGATAAGATGTATTTTTAATATCACACTGAATGGTACACTCTTGATGGGGAAAAATTTTGGATGTTTTTCCATTCTCCATTATAGCCTATGAGATTCATTAGAATGAATGGGCCCATATGGTAAGGGTTAGGGTTAGGGTTAGAGTTCTGGACACACTTATGTTTGGGTGAATATTGGGGTTGGGTTTAGGGTTGGATAAGATGTATTTTTAATATCACACTGAATGGTACACTCTTGATGGGGAAAAATTTTGGATGTTTTTCCATTCTCCATTATAGCCTATGAGATTCATTAGAATGAATGGGCCCATATGGTAAGGGCTAGGGTTAGGGTTAGATTTCTGGACACACTTATGTTTGGGTGAATATTGGGGTTGGGTTTAGGGTTGGATAAGATGTATTTTTAATATAACACTGAATGGTACACTCTTGATGGGGAAAAATTTTGGATTTTTTTCCATTCTCCATTATAGCCTATGAGATTCATTAGAATGAATGGGCCCATATGGTAAGGGTTAGGGTTAGGGTTAGAGTTCAGGACACA
Source organism: Heteronotia binoei (assembly GCF_032191835.1). Lineage (NCBI taxonomy): Eukaryota > Metazoa > Chordata > Lepidosauria > Squamata > Gekkonidae > Heteronotia > Heteronotia binoei. Next base: position 51,767 of record NW_026800431.1, read on the forward strand.
CATATGTTCGGTTTAATATTGGGGTGTGGTTTGGGGTTGTGTAAGATGTATTTTTAATATCACACTGAAGGGTACACTCTTGATGGGGATAAATTTTGGATGTTTTTCCATTCTCCATTATAGCCTATGAGATTCATTAGAATGAATGGGCCCATATGGTAAGGGTTAGGGTTAGGGTTAGAGTTCTGGACACACTTATGTTTGGGTGAATATTGGGGTTGGGTTTAGGGTTGGATAAGATGTATTTTTAATATCACACTGAATGGTACACTCTTGATGGGGAAAAATTTTGGATGTTTTTCCATTCTCCATTATAGCCTATGAGATTCATTAGAATGAATGGGCCCATATGGTAAGGGTTAGGGTTAGGGTTAGAGTTCTGGACACACTTATGTTTGGGTGAATATTGGGGTTGGGTTTAGGGTTGGATAAGATGTATTTTTAATATCACACTGAATGGTACACTCTTGATGGGGAAAAATTTTGGATGTTTTTCCATTCTCCATTATAGCCTATGAGATTCATTAGAATGAATGGGCCCATATGGTAAGGGTTAGGGTTAGGGTTAGAGTTCTGGACACACTTATGTTTGGGTGAATATTGGGGTTGGGTTTAGGGTTGGATAAGATGTATTTTTAATATCACACTGAATGGTACACTCTTGATAGGGAAAAATTTTGGATGTTTTTCCATTCTCCATTATAGCCTATGAGATTCATTAGAATGAATGGGCCCATATGGTAAGGGTTAGGGTTAGGGTTAGAGTTCTGGACACACTTATGTTTGGGTGAATATTGGGGTTGGGTTTAGGGTTGGATAAGATGTATTTTTAATATAACACTGAATGGTACACTCTTGATGGGGAAAAATTTTGGATGTTTTTCCATTCTCCATTATAGCCTATGAGATTCATTAGAATGAATGGGCCCATATGGTAAGGGTTAGGGTTAGGGTTAGAGTTCTGGACACACTTATGTTTGGGTGAATATTGGGGTTGGGTTTAGGGTTGGATAAGATGTATTTTTGATATAACACTGAATGGTACACTCTTGATGGGGAAAAATTTTGGATGTTTTTCCATTCTCCATTATAGCCTATGAGATTCATTAGAATGAATGGGCCCATATGGTAAGGGTTAGGGTTAGGGTTAGAGTTCAGGACACACATATGTTCGGTTTAAAATTGGGGTGTGGTTTGGGGTTGTGTAAGATGTATTTTTAATATCACACTGAAGGGTACACTCTTGATGGGGAAAAATTTTGGATGTTTTTCCATTCTCCATTATAGCCTATGAGTTTCATTAGAATGAATGGGCCCATATGGTAAGGGTTAGGGTTAGAGTTCTGGACACACTTATGTTTGGGTGAATATTGGGGTTGGGTTTAGGGTTGGATAAGATGTATTTTTAATATCACACTGAATGGTACACTCTTGATGGGGAAAAATTTTGGATGTTTTTCCATTCTCCATTATAGCCTATGAGATTCATTAGAATGAATGGGCCCATATGGTAAGGGTTAGGGTTAGGGTTAGAGTTCTGGACACACTTATGTTTGGGTGAATATTGGGGTTGGGTTTAGGGTTGGATAAGATGTATTTTTAATATCACACTGAATGGTACACTCTTGATGGGGAAAAATTTTGGATGTTTTTCCATTCTCCATTATAGCCTATGAGATTCATTAGAATGAATGGGCCCATATGGTAAGGGTTAGGGTTAGGGTTAGAGTTCTGGACACACTTATGTTTGGGTGAATATTGGGGTTGGGTTTAGGGTTGGATAAGATGTATTTTTAATATCACACTGAATGGTACACTCTTGATGGGGAAAAATTTTGGATGTTTTTCCATTCTCCATTATAGCCTATGAGATTCATTAGAATGAATGGGCCCATATGGTAAGGGTTAGGGTTAGGGTTAGAGTTCTGGACACACTTATGTTTGGGTGAATATTGGGGTTGGGTTTAGGGTTGGATAAGATGTATTTTTAATATCACACTGAATGGTACACTCTTGATGGGGAAAAATTTTGGATGTTTTTCCATTCTCCATTATAGCCTATGAGATTCATTAGAATGAATGGGCCCATATGGTAAGGGTTAGGGTTAGGGTTAGAGTTCTGGACACACTTATGTTTGGGTGAATATTGGGGTTGGGTTTAGGGTTGGATAAGATGTATTTTTAATATAACACTGAATGGTACACTCTTGATGGGGAAAAATTTTGGATGTTTTTCCATTCTCCATTATAGCCTATGAGATTCATTAGAATGAATGGGCCCATATGGTAAGGGTTAGGGTTAGGGTTAGAGTTCTGGACACACTTATGTTTGGGTGAATATTGGGGTTGGGTTTAGGGTTGGATAAGATGTATTTTTAGTATCACACTGAATGGTACACTCTTGATGGGGAAAAATTTTGGATGTTTTTCCATTCTCCATTATAGCCTATGAGATTCATTAGAATGAATGGGCCCATATGGTAAGGGTTAGGGTTAGGGTTAGAGTTCTGGACACACTTATGTTTGGGTGAATATTGGGGTTGGGTTTAGGGTTGGATAAGATGTATTTTTAATATAACACTGAATGGTACACTCTTGATGGGGAAAAATTTTGGATGTTTTTCCATTCTCCATTATAGCCTATGAGATTCATTAGAATGAATGGGCCCATATGGTAAGGGTTAGGGTTAGGGTTAGAGTTCTGGACACACTTATGTTCGGTTTAAAATTGGGGTGTGGTTTGGGGTTGTGTAAGATGTATTTTTAATATCACACTGAAGGGTACACTCTTGATGGGGAAAAATTTTGGATGTTTTTCCATTCTCCATTATAGCCTATGAGTTTCATTAGAATGAATGGGCCCATATGGTAAGGGTTAGGGTTAGAGTTCTGGACACACTTATGTTTGGGTGAATATTGGGGTTGGGTTTAGGGTTGGATAAGATGTATTTTTAATATCACACTGAATGGTACACTCTTGATGGGGAAAAATTTTGGATGTTTTTCCATTCTCCATTATAGCCTATGAGATTCATTAGAATGAATGGGCCCATATGGTAAGGGTTAGGGTTAGAGTTAGAGTTCTGGACACACTTATGTTTGGGTGAATATTGGGGTTGGGTTTAGGGTTGGATAAGATGTATTTTTAATATAACACTGAATGGTACACTCTTGATGGGGAAAAATTTTGGATGTTTTTCCATTCTCCATTATAGCCTATGAGATTCATTAGAATGAATGGGCCCATATGGTAAGGGTTAGGGTTAGGGTTAGAGTTCTGGACACACTTATGTTTGGGTGAATATTGGGGTTGGGTTTAGGGTTGGATAAGATGTATTTTTAATATAACACTGAATGGTACACTCTTGATGGGGAAAAATTTTGGATGTTTTTCCATTCTCCATTATAGCCTATGAGATTCATTAGAATGAATGGGCCCATATGGTAAGGGTTAGGGTTAGGGTTAGAGTTCAGGACACACTTATGTTTGGGTGAATATTGGGGTTGGGTTTAGGGTTGGATAAGATGTATTTTTAATATAACACTGAATGGTACACTCTTGATGGGGAAAAATTTTGGATGTTTTTCCATTCTCCATTATAGCCTATGAGATTCATTAGAATGAATGGGCCCATATGGTAAGGGTTAGGGTTAGGGTTAGAGTTCTGGACACACTTATGTTTGGGTGAATATTGGGGTTGGGTTTAGGGTTGGATAAGATGTATTTTTAATATCACACTGAATGGTACACTCTTGATGGGGAAAAATTTTGGATGTTTTTCCATTCTCCATTATAGCCTATGAGATTCATTAGAATGAATGGGCCCATATGGTAAGGGTTAGGGTTAGGGTTAGAGTTCTGGACACACTTATGTTTGGGTGAATATTGGGGTTGGGTTTAGGGTTGGATAAGATGTATTTTTAATATCACACTGAATGGTACACTCTTGATGGGGAAAAATTTTGGATGTTTTTCCATTCTCCATTATAGCCTATGAGATTCATTAGAATGAATGGGCCCATATGGTAAGGGTTAGGGTTAGGGTTAGAGTTCTGGACACACTTATGTTTGGGTGAATATTGGGGTTGGGTTTAGGGTTGGATAAGATGTATTTTTAATATAACACTGAATGGTACACTCTTGATGGGGAAAAATTTTGGATGTTTTTCCATTCTCCATTATAGCCTATGAGATTCATTAGAATGAATGGGCCCATATGGTAAGGGTTAGGGTTAGGGTTAGAGTTCTGGACACACTTATGTTTGGGTGAATATTGGGGTTGGGTTTAGGGTTGGATAAGATGTATTTTTAATATAACACTGAATGGTACACTCTTGATGGGGAAAAATTTTGGATGTTTTTCCATTCTCCATTATAGCCTATGAGATTCATTAGAATGAATGGGCCCATATGGTAAGGGCTAGGGTTAGGGTTAGAGTTCTGGACACACTTATGTTTGGGTGAATATTGGGGTTGGGTTTAGGGTTGGATAAGATGTATTTTTAATATAACACTGAATGGTACACTCTTGATGGGGAAAAATTTTGGATGTTTTTCCATTCTCCATTATAGCCTATGAGATTCATTAGAATGAATGGGCCCATATGGTAAGGGTTAGGGTTAGGGTTAGAGTTCTGGACACACTTATGTTTGGGTGAATATTGGGGTTGGGTTTAGGGTTGGATAAGATGTATTTTTAATATCACACTGAATGGTACACTCTTGATGGGGAAAAATTTTGGATGTTTTTCCATTCTCCATTATAGCCTATGAGATTCATTAGAATGAATGGGCCCATATGGTAAGGGTTAGGGTTAGGGTTAGAGTTCTGGACACACTTATGTTTGGGTGAATATTGGGGTTGGGTTTAGGGTTGGATAAGATGTATTTTTAATATAACACTGAATGGTACACTCTTGATGGGGAAAAATTTTGGATGTTTTTCCATTCTCCATTATAGCCTATGAGATTCATTAGAATGAATGGGCCCATATGGTAAGGGTTAGGGTTAGGGTTAGAGTTCTGGACACACTTATGTTTGGGTGAATATTGGGGTTGGGTTTAGGGTTGGATAAGATGTATTTTTGATATAACACTGAATGGTACACTCTTGATGGGGAAAAATTTTGGATGTTTTTCCATTCTCCATTATAGCCTATGAGATTCATTAGAATGAATGGGCCCATATGGTAAGGGTTAGGGTTAGGGTTAGAGTTCAGGACACACATATGTTCGGTTTAAAATTGGGGTGTGGTTTGGGGTTGTGTAAGATGTATTTTTAATATAACACTGAAGGGTACACTCTTGATGGGGAAAAATTTTGGATGTTTTTCCATTCTCCATTATAGCCTATGAGTTTCATTAGAATGAATGGGCCCATATGGTAAGGGTTAGGGTTAGAGTTCTGGACACACTTATGTTTGGGTGAATATTGGGGTTGGGTTTAGGGTTGGATAAGATGTATTTTTAATATCACACTGAATGGTACACTCTTGATGGGGAAAAATTTTGGATTTTTTTCCATTCTCCATTATAGCCTATGAGATTCATTAGAATGAATGGGCCCATATGGTAAGGGTTAGGGTTAGGGTTAGAGTTCTGGACACACTTATGTTTGGGTGAATATTGGGGTTGGGTTTAGGGTTGGATAAGATGTATTTTTAATATAACACTGAATGGTACACTCTTGATGGGGAAAAATTTTGGATGTTTTTCCATTCTCCATTATAGCCTATGAGATTCATTAGAATGAATGGGCCCATATGGTAAGGGTTAGGGTTAGGGTTAGAGTTCTGGACACACTTATGTTTGGGTGAATATTGGGGTTGGGTTTAGGGTTGGATAAGATGTATTTTTAATATAACACTGAATGGTACACTCTTGATGGGGAAAAATTTTGGATGTTTTTCCATTCTCCATTATAGCCTATGAGATTCATTAGAATGAATGGGCCCATATGGTAAGGGTTAGGGTTAGGGTTAGAGTTCTGGACACACTTATGTTTGGGTGAATATTGGGGTTGGGTTTAGGGTTGGATAAGATGTATTTTTAATATCACACTGAATGGTACACTCTTGATGGGGAAAAATTTTGGATGTTTTTCCATTCTCCATTATAGCCTATGAGATTCATTAGAATGAATGGGCCCATATGGTAAGGGTTAGGGTTAGGGTTAGAGTTCTGGACACACTTATGTTTGGGTGAATATTGGGGTTGGGTTTAGGGTTGGATAAGATGTATTTTTAATATAACACTGAATGGTACACTCTTGATGGGGAAAAATTTTGGATGTTTTTCCATTCTCCATTATAGCCTATGAGATTCATTAGAATGAATGGGCCCATATGGTAAGGGTTAGGGTTAGGGTTAGAGTTCTGGACACACTTATGTTTGGGTGAATATTGGGGTTGGGTTTAGGGTTGGATAATATGTATTTTTAATATAACACTGAATGGTACACTCTTGATGGGGAAAAATTTTGGATGTTTTTCCATTCTCCATTATAGCCTATGAGATTCATTAGAATGAATGGGCCCATATGGTAAGGGTTAGGGTTAGGGTTAGAGTTCTGGACACACTTATGTTTGGGTGAATATTGGGGTTGGGTTTAGGGTTGGATAAGATGTATTTTTAATATAACACTGAATGGTACACTCTTGATGGGGAAAAATTTTGGATGTTTTTCCATTCTCCATTATAGCCTATGAGATTCATTAGAATGAATGGGCCCATATGGTAAGGGTTAGGGTTAGAGTTCTGGACACACTTATGTTTGGGTGAATATTGGGGTTGGGTTTAGGGTTGGATAAGATGTATTTTTAATATAACACTGAATGGTACACTCTTGATGGGGAAAAATTTTGGATGTTTTTCCATTCTCCATTATAGCCTATGAGATTCATTAGAATGAATGGGCCCATATGGTAAGGGTTAGGGTTAGGGTTAGAGTTCTGGACACACTTATGTTTGGGTGAATATTGGGGTTGGGTTTAGGGTTGGATAAGATGTATTTTTAATATCACACTGAATGGTACACTCTTGATGGGGAAAAATTTTGGATGTTTTTCCATTCTCCATTATAGCCTATGAGATTCATTAGAATGAATGGGCCCATATGGTAAGGGTTAGGGTTAGGGTTAGAGTTCTGGACACACTTATGTTTGGGTGAATATTGGGGTTGGGTTTAGGGTTGGATAAGATGTATTTTTAATATAACACTGAATGGTACACTCTTGATGGGGAAAAATTTTGGATGTTTTTCCATTCTCCATTATAGCCTATGAGATTCATTAGAATGAATGGGCCCATATGGTAAGGGTTAGGGTTAGGGTTAGAGTTCTGGACACACTTATGTTTGGGTGAATATTGGGGTTGGGTTTAGGGTTGGATAAGATGTATTTTTAATATCACACTGAATGGTACACTCTTGACGGGGAAAAATTTTGGATGTTTTTCCATTCTCCATTATAGCCTATGAGATTCATTAGAATGAATGGGCCCATATGGTAAGGGTTAGGGTTAGGGTTAGAGTTCTGGACACACTTATGTTTGGGTGAATATTGGGGTTGGGTTTAGGGTTGGATAAGATGTATTTTTGATATAACACTGAATGGTACACTCTTGATGGGGAAAAATTTTGGATGTTTTTCCATTCTCCATTATAGCCTATGAGATTCATTAGAATGAATGGGCCCATATGGTAAGGGTTAGGGTTAGGGTTAGAGTTCAGGACACACATATGTTCGGTTTAAAATTGGGGTGTGGTTTGGGGTTGTGTAAGATGTATTTTTAATATCACACTGAAGGGTACACTCTTGATGGGGAAAAATTTTGGATGTTTTTCCATTCTCCATTATAGCCTATGAGTTTCATTAGAATGAATGGGCCCATATGGTAAGGGTTAGGGTTAGAGTTCTGGACACACTTATGTTTGGGTGAATATTGGGGTTGGGTTTAGGGTTGGATAAGATGTATTTTTAATATCACACTGAATGGTACACTCTTGATGGGGAAAAATTTTGGATGTTTTTCCATTCTCCATTATAGCCTATGAGATTCATTAGAATGAATGGGCCCATATGGTAAGGGTTAGGGTTAGGGTTAGAGTTCTGGACACACTTATGTTTGGGTGAATATTGGGGTTGGGTTTAGGGTTGGATAAGATGTATTTTTAATATCACACTGAATGGTACACTCTTGATGGGGAAAAATTTTGGATGTTTTTCCATTCTCCATTATAGCCTATGAGATTCATTAGAATGAATGGGCCCATATGGTAAGGGTTAGGGTTAGGGTTAGAGTTCTGGACACACTTATGTTTGGGTGAATATTGGGGTTGGGTTTAGGGTTGGATAAGATGTATTTTTAATATAACACTGAATGGTACACTCTTGATGGGGAAAAATTTTGGATGTTTTTCCATTCTCCATTATAGCCTATGAGATTCATTAGAATGAATGGGCCCATATGGTAAGGGTTAGGGTTAGGGTTAGAGTTCTGGACACACTTATGTTTGGGTGAATATTGGGGTTGGGTTTAGGGTTGGATAAGATGTATTTTTAATATAACACTGAATGGTACACTCTTGATGGGGAAAAATTTTGGATGTTTTTCCATTCTCCATTATAGCCTATGAGATTCATTAGAATGAATGGGCCCATATGGTAAGGGTTAGGGTTAGGGTTAGAGTTCTGGACACACTTATGTTTGGGTGAATATTGGGGTTGGGTTTAGGGTTGGATAAGATGTATTTTTAATATCACATTGAATGGTACACTCTTGATGGGGAAAAATTTTGGATGTTTTTCCATTCTCCATTATAGCCTATGAGATTCATTAGAATGAATGGGCCCATATGGTAAGGGTTAGGGTTAGGGTTAGAGTTCTGGACACACTTATGTTTGGGTGAATATTGGGGTTGGGTTTAGGGTTGGATAAGATGTATTTTTAATATAACACTGAATGGTACACTCTTGATGGGGAAAAATTTTGGATGTTTTTCCATTCTCCATTATAGCCTATGAGATTCATTAGAATGAATGGGCCCATATGGTAAGGGTTAGGGTTAGGGTTAGAGTTCTGGACACACTTATGTTTGGGTGAATATTGGGGTTGGGTTTAGGGTTGGATAATATGTATTTTTAATATAACACTGAATGGTACACTCTTGATGGGGAAAAATTTTGGATGTTTTTCCATTCTCCATTATAGCCTATGAGATTCATTAGAATGAATGGGCCCATATGGTAAGGGTTAGGGTTAGGGTTAGAGTTCTGGACACACTTATGTTTGGGTGAATATTGGGGTTGGGTTTAGGGTTGGATAAGATGTATTTTTAATATAACACTGAATGGTACACTCTTGATGGGGAAAAATTTTGGATGTTTTTCCATTCTCCATTATAGCCTATGAGATTTATTAGAATGAATGGGCCCATATGGTAAGGGCTAGGGTTAGGGTTAGAGTTCTGGACACACTTATGTTTGGGTGAATATTGGGGTTGGGTTTAGGGTTGGATAAGATGTATTTTTAATATAACACTGAATGGTACACTCTTGATGGGGAAAAATTTTGGATGTTTTTCCATTCTCCATTAAAGCCTATGAGATTCATTAGAATGAATGGGCCCATATGGTAAGGGTTAGGGTTAGGGTTAGAGTTCTGGACACACTTATGTTTGGGTGAATATTGGGGTTGGGTTTAGGGTTGGATAAGATGTATTTTTAATATCACACTGAATGGTACACTCTTGATGGGGAAAAATTTTGGATGTTTTTCCATTCTCCATTATAGCCTATGAGATTCATTAGAATGAATGGGCCCATATGGTAAGGGTTAGGGTTAGGGTTAGAGTTCTGGACACACTTATGTTTGGGTGAATATTGGGGTTGGGTTTAGGGTTGGATAAGATGTATTTTTAATATAACACTGAATGGTACACTCTTGATGGGGAAAAATTTTGGATGTTTTTCCATTCTCCATTATAGCCTATGAGATTCATTAGAATGAATGGGCCCATATGGTAAGGGTTAGGGTTAGGGTTAGAGTTCTGGACACACTTATGTTTGGGTGAATATTGGGGTTGGGTTTAGGGTTGGATAAGATGTATTTTTAATATAACACTGAATGGTACACTCTTGATGGGGAAAAATTTTGGATGTTTTTCCATTCTCCATTATAGCCTATGAGATTCATTAGAATGAATGGGCCCATATGGTAAGGGTTAGGGTTAGGGTTAGAGTTCTGGACACACTTATGTTTGGGTGAATATTGGGGTTGGGTTTAGGGTTGGATAAGATGTATTTTTAATATCACACTGAATGGTACACTCTTGATGGGGAAAAATTTTGGATGTTTTTCCATTCTCCATTATAGCCTATGAGATTCATTAGAATGAATGGGCCCATATGGTAAGGGTTAGGGTTAGGGTTAGAGTTCTGGACACACTTATGTTTGGGTGAATATTGGGGTTGGGTTTAGGGTTGGATAAGATGTATTTTTAATATAACACTGAATGGTACACTCTTGATGGGGAAAAATTTTGGATGTTTTTCCATTCTCCATTATAGCCTATGAGATTCATTAGAATGAATGGGCCCATATGGTAAGGGTTAGGGTTAGGGTTAGAGTTCTGGACACACTTATGTTTGGGTGAATATTGGGGTTGGGTTTAGGGTTGGATAATATGTATTTTTAATATAACACTGAATGGTACACTCTTGATGGGGAAAAATTTTGGATGTTTTTCCATTCTCCATTATAGCCTATGAGATTCATTAGAATGAATGGGCCCATATGGTAAGGGTTAGGGTTAGGGTTAGAGTTCTGGACACACTTATGTTTGGGTGAATATTGGGGTTGGGTTTAGGGTTGGATAAGATGTATTTTTAATATAACACTGAATGGTACACTCTTGATGGGGAAAAATTTTGGATGTTTTTCCATTCTCCATTATAGCCTATGAGATTCATTAGAATGAATGGGCCCATATGGTAAGGGTTAGGGTTAGAGTTCTGGACACACTTATGTTTGGGTGAATATTGGGGTTGGGTTTAGGGTTGGATAAGATGTATTTTTAATATAACACTGAATGGTACACTCTTGATGGGGAAAAATTTTGGATGTTTTTCCATTCTCCATTATAGCCTATGAGATTCATTAGAATGAATGGGCCCATATGGTAAGGGTTAGGGTTAGGGTTAGAGTTCTGGACACACTTATGTTTGGGTGAATATTGGGGTTGGGTTTAGGGTTGGATAAGATGTATTTTTAATATCACACTGAATGGTACACTCTTGATGGGGAAAAATTTTGGATGTTTTTCCATTCTCCATTATAGCCTATGAGATTCATTAGAATGAATGGGCCCATATGGTAAGGGTTAGGGTTAGGGTTAGAGTTCTGGACACACTTATGTTTGGGTGAATATTGGGGTTGGGTTTAGGGTTGGATAAGATGTATTTTTAATATAACACTGAATGGTACACTCTTGATGGGGAAAAATTTTGGATGTTTTTCCATTCTCCATTATAGCCTATGAGATTCATTAGAATGAATGGGCCCATATGGTAAGGGTTAGGGTTAGGGTTAGAGTTCTGGACACACTTATGTTTGGGTGAATATTGGGGTTGGGTTTAGGGTTGGATAAGATGTATTTTTAATATCACACTGAATGGTACACTCTTGACGGGGAAAAATTTTGGATGTTTTTCCATTCTCCATTATAGCCTATGAGATTCATTAGAATGAATGGGCCCATATGGTAAGGGTTAGGGTTAGGGTTAGAGTTCTGGACACACTTATGTTTGGGTGAATATTGGGGTTGGGTTTAGGGTTGGATAAGATGTATTTTTGATATAACACTGAATGGTACACTCTTGATGGGGAAAAATTTTGGATGTTTTTCCATTCTCCATTATAGCCTATGAGATTCATTAGAATGAATGGGCCCATATGGTAAGGGTTAGGGTTAGGGTTAGAGTTCAGGACACACATATGTTCGGTTTAAAATTGGGGTGTGGTTTGGGGTTGTGTAAGATGTATTTTTAATATCACACTGAAGGGTACACTCTTGATGGGGAAAAATTTTGGATGTTTTTCCATTCTCCATTATAGCCTATGAGTTTCATTAGAATGAATGGGCCCATATGGTAAGGGTTAGGGTTAGAGTTCTGGACACACTTATGTTTGGGTGAATATTGGGGTTGGGTTTAGGGTTGGATAAGATGTATTTTTAATATCACACTGAATGGTACACTCTTGATGGGGAAAAATTTTGGATGTTTTTCCATTCTCCATTATAGCCTATGAGATTCATTAGAATGAATGGGCCCATATGGTAAGGGTTAGGGTTAGGGTTAGAGTTCTGGACACACTTATGTTTGGGTGAATATTGGGGTTGGGTTTAGGGTTGGATAAGATGTATTTTTAATATCACACTGAATGGTACACTCTTGATGGGGAAAAATTTTGGATGTTTTTCCATTCTCCATTATAGCCTATGAGATTCATTAGAATGAATGGGCCCATATGGTAAGGGTTAGGGTTAGGGTTAGAGTTCTGGACACACTTATGTTTGGGTGAATATTGGGGTTGGGTTTAGGGTTGGATAAGATGTATTTTTAATATCACACTGAATGGTACACTCTTGACGGGGAAAAATTTTGGATGTTTTTCCATTCTCCATTATAGCCTATGAGATTCATTAGAATGAATGGGCCCATATGGTAAGGGTTAGGGTTAGGGTTAGAGTTCAGGACACACATATGTTCGGTTTAAAATTGGGGTGTGGTTTGGGGTTGTGTAAGATGTATTTTTAATATCACACTGAAGGGTACACTCTTGATGGGGAAAAATTTTGGATGTTTTTCCATTCTCCATTATAGCCTATGAGTTTCATTAGAATGAATGGGCCCATATGGTAAGGGTTAGGGTTAGAGTTCTGGACACACTTATGTTTGGGTGAATATTGGGGTTGGGTTTAGGGTTGGATAAGATGTATTTTTAATAGCACACTGAATGGTACACTCTTGATGGGGAAAAATTTTGGATGTTTTTCCATTCTCCATTATAGCCTATGAGATTCATTAGAATGAATGGGCCCATATGGTAAGGGTTAGGGTTAGGGTTAGAGTTCTGGACACACTTATGTTTGGGTGAATATTGGGGTTGGGTTTAGGGTTGGATAAGATGTATTTTTAATATCACACTGAATGGTACACTCTTGATGGGGAAAAATTTTGGATGTTTTTCCATTCTCCATTATAGCCTATGAGATTCATTAGAATGAATGGGCCCATATGGTAAGGGTTAGGGTTAGGGTTAGAGTTCTGGACACACTTATGTTTGGGTGAATATTGGGGTTGGGTTTAGGGTTGGATAAGATGTATTTTTAATATAACACTGAATGGTACACTCTTGATGGGGAAAAAATTTGGATGTTTTTCCATTCTCCATTATAGCCTATGAGATTCATTAGAATGAATGGGCCCATATGGTAAGGGTTAGGGTTAGGGTTAGAGTTCTGGACACACTTATGTTTGGGTGAATATTGGGGTTGGGTTTAGGGTTGGATAAGATGTATTTTTAATATAACACTGAATGGTACACTCTTGATGGGGAAAAATTTTGGATGTTTTTCCATTCTCCATTATAGCCTATGAGATTCATTAGAATGAATGGGCCCATATGGTAAGGGTTAGGGTTAGGGTTAGAGTTCTGGACACACTTATGTTTGGGTGAATATTGGGGTTGGGTTTAGGGTTGGATAAGATGTATTTTTAATATCACACTGAATGGTACACTCTTGATGGGGAAAAATTTTGGATGTTTACCCATTCTCCATTATAGCCTATGAGATTCATTAGAATGAATGGGCCCATATGGTAAGGGTTAGGGTTAGGGTTAGAGTTCTGGACACACTTATGTTTGGGTGAATATTGGGGTTGGGTTTAGGGTTGGATAAGATGTATTTTTAATATAACACTGAATGGTACACTCTTGATGGGGAAAAATTTGGGATGTTTTTCCATTCTCCATTATAGCCTATGAGATTCATTAGAATGAATGGGCCCATATGGTAAGGGTTAGGGTTAGGGTTAGAGTTCTGGACACACTTATGTTTGGGTGAATATTGGGGTTGGGTTTAGGGTTGGATAAGATGTATTTTTAATATAACACTGAATGGTACACTCTTGATGGGGAAAAATTTTGGATGTTTTTCCATTCTCCATTATAGCCTATGAGATTCATTAGAATGAATGGGCCCATATGGTAAGGGTTAGGGTTAGGGTTAGAGTTCTGGACACACTTATGTTTGGGTGAATATTGGGGTTGGGTTTAGGGTTGGATAAGATGTATTTTTAATATAACACTGAATGGTACACTCTTGATGGGGAAAAATTTTGGATGTTTTTCCATTCTCCATTATAGCCTATGAGATTCATTAGAATGAATGGGCCCATATGGTAAGGGCTAGGGTTAGGGTTAGAGTTCTGGACACACTTATGTTTGGGTGAATATTGGGGTTGGGTTTAGGGTTGGATAAGATGTATTTTTAATATAACACTGAATGGTACACTCTTGATGGGGAAAAATTTTGGATGTTTTTCCATTCTCCATTATAGCCTATGGGATTCATTAGAATGAATGGGCCCATATGGTAAGGGTTAGGGTTAGGGTTAGAGTTCTGGACACACTTATGTTTGGGTGAATATTGGGGTTGGGTTTAGGGTTGGATAAGATGTATTTTTAATATCACACTGAATGGTACACTCTTGATGGGGAAAAATTTTGGATGTTTTTCCATTCTCCATTATAGCCTATGAGATTCATTAGAATGAATGGGCCCATATGGTAAGGGTTAGGGTTAGAGTTCTGGACACACTTATGTTTGGGTGAATATTGGGGTTGGGTTTAGGGTTGGATAAGATGTATTTTTAATATAACACTGAATGGTACACTCTTGATGGGGAAAAATTTTGGATGTTTTTCCATTCTCCATTATAGCCTATGAGATTCATTAGAATGAATGGGCCCATATGGTAAGGGTTAGGGTTAGGGTTAGAGTTCTGGACACACTTATGTTTGGGTGAATATTGGGGTTGGGTTTAGGGTTGGATAAGATGTATTTTTAATATCACACTGAATGGTACACTCTTGATGGGGAAAAATTTTGGATGTTTTTCCATTCTCCATTATAGCCTATGAGATTCATTAGAATGAATGGGCCCATATGGTAAGGGTTAGGGTTAGAGTTCTGGACACACTTATGTTTGGGTGAATATTGGGGTTGGGTTTAGGGTTGGATAAGATGTATTTTTAATATCACACTGAATGGTACACTCTTGATGGGGAAAAATTTTGGATGTTTTTCCATTCTCCATTATAGCCTATGAGATTCATTAGAATGAATGGGCCCATATGGTAAGGGTTAGGGTTAGGGTTAGAGTTCTGGACACACTTATGTTTGGGTGAATATTGGGGTTGGGTTTAGGGTTGTGTAAGATGTATTTTTAATATCACACTGAATGGTACACTCTTGATGGGGAAAAATTTTGGATGTTTTTCCATTCTCCATTATAGCCTATGAGATTCATTAGAATGAATGGGCCCATATGGTAAGGGTTAGGGTTAGAGTCCTGGACACACTTATGTTTGGGTTAATATTGGGGTTGGGTTTAGGGTTGGATAAGATTTATTTTTAATATCACACTGAATGGTACACTCTTGATGGGGAAAAATTTTGGATGTTTTTCCATTCTCCATTATAGCCTATGAGATTCATTAGAATGAATGGGCCCATATGGTAAGGGTTAGGGTTAGGGTTAGAGTTCTGGACACACTTATGTTTGGGTGAATATTGGGGTTGGGTTTAGGGTTGGATAAGATGTATTTTTAATATAACACTGAATGGTACACTCTTGATGGGGAAAAATTTTGGATGTTTTTCCATTCTCCATTATAGCCTATGAGATTCATTAGAATGAATGGGCCCATATGGTAAGGGTTAGGGTTAGGGTTAGAGTTCTGGACACACTTATGTTTGGGTGAATATTGGGGTTGGGTTTAGGGTTGGATAAGATGTATTTTTAATATCACACTGAATGGTACACTCTTGATGGGGAAAAATTTTGGATGTTTTTCCATTCTCCATTATAGCCTATGAGATTCATTAGAATGAATGGGCCCATATGGTAAGGGTTAGGGTTAGGGTTAGAGTTCTGGACACACTTATGTTTGGGTGAATATTGGGGTTGGGTTTAGGTTTGGATAAGATGTATTTTTAATATAACACTGAATGGTACACTCTTGATGGGGAAAAATTTTGGATGTTTTTCCATTCTCCATTATAGCCTATGAGATTCATTAGAATGAATGGGCCCATATGGTAAGGGCTAGGGTTAGGGTTAGAGTTCTGGACACACTTATGTTTGGGTGAATATTGGGGTTGGGTTTAGGGTTGGATAAGATGTATTTTTAATATAACACTGAATGTTACACTCTTGATGGGGAAAAATTTTGGATGTTTTTCCATTCTCCATTATAGCCTATGAGATTCATTAGAATGAATGGGCCCATATGGTAAGGGTTAGGGTTAGGGTTAGAGTTCTGGACACACTTATGTTTGGGTGAATATTGGGGTTGGGTTTAGGGTTGGATAAGATGTATTTTTAATATCACACTGAATGGTACACTCTTGATGTGGAAAAATTTTGGATGTTTTTCCATTCTCCATTATAGCCTATGAGATTCATTAGAATGAATGGGCCCATATGGTAAGGGTTAGGGTTAGAGTTCTGGACACACTTATGTTTGGGTGAATATTGGGGTTGGGTTTAGGGTTGGATAAGATTTATTTTTAATATCACACTGAATGGTACACTCTTAATGGGGAAAAATTTTGGATGTTTTTCCATTCTCCATTATAGCCTATGAGATTCATTAGAATGAATGGGCCCATATGGTAAGGGTTAGGGTTAGGGTTAGAGTTCTGGACACACTTATGTTTGGGTGAATATTGGGGTTGGGTTTAGGGTTGGATAAGATGTATTTTTAATATCACACTGAAGGGTACACTCTTGATGGGGAAAAATTTTGGATGTTTTTCCATTCTCCATTATAGCCTATGAGATTCATTAGAATGAATGGGCCCATATGGTAAGGGTTAGGGTTAGAGTTCTGGACACACTTATGTTTGGGTGAATATTGGGGTTGGGTTTAGGGTTGGATAAGATGTATTTTTAATATAACACTGAATGGTACACTCTTGATGGGGAAAAATTTTGGATGTTTTTCCATTCTCCATTATAGCCTATGAGATTCATTAGAATGAATGGGCCCATATGGTAAGGGTTAGGGTTAGGGTTAGAGTTCTGGACACACTTATGTTTGGGTGAATATTGGGGTTGGGTTTAGGGTTGGATAAGATGTATTTTTAATATAACACTGAATGGTACACTCTTGATGGGGAAAAATTTTGGATGTTTTTCCATTCTCCATTATAGCCTATGAGATTCATTAGAATGAATGGGCCCATATGGTAAGGGTTAGGGTTAGGGTTAGAGTTCTGGACACACTTATGTTTGGGTGAATATTGGGGTTGGGTTTAGGGTTGGATAAGATGTATTTTTAATATCACACTGAATGGTACACTCTTGATGGGGAAAAATTTTGGATGTTTTTCCATTCTCCATTATAGCCTATGAGATTCATTAGAATGAATGGGCCCATATGGTAAGGGTTAGGGTTAGGGTTAGAGTTCTGGACACACTTATGTTTGGGTGAATATTGGGGTTGGGTTTAGGGTTGGATAAGATGTATTTTTAATATAACACTGAATGGTACACTCTTGATGGGGAAAAATTTTGGATGTTTTTCCATTCTCCATTATAGCCTATGAGATTCATTAGAATGAATGGGCCCATATGGTAAGGGTTAGGGTTAGGGTTAGAGTTCTGGACACACTTATGTTTGGGTGAATATTGGGGTTGGGTTTAGGGTTGGATAAGATGTATTTTTAATATAACACTGAATGGTACACTCTTGATGGGGAAAAATTTTGGATGTTTTTCCATTCTCCATTATAGCCTATGAGATTCATTAGAATGAATGGGCCCATATGGTAAGGGTTAGGGTTAGGGTTAGAGTTCTGGACACACTTATGTTTGGGTGAATATTGGGGTTGGGTTTAGGTTTGGATAAGATGTATTTTTAATATAACACTGAATGGTACACTCTTGATGGGGAAAAATTTTGGATGTTTTTCCATTCTCCATTATAGCCTATGAGATTCATTAGAATGAATGGGCCCATATGGTAAGGGCTAGGGTTAGGGTTAGAGTTCTGGACACACTTATGTTTGGGTGAATATTGGGGTTGGGTTTAGGGTTGGATAAGATGTATTTTTAATATAACACTGAATGGTACACTCTTGATGGGGAAAAATTTTGGATGTTTTTCCATTCTCCATTATAGCCTATGAGATTCATTAGAATGAATGGGCCCATATGGTAAGGGTTAGGGTTAGGGTTAGAGTTCTGGACACACTTATGTTTGGGTGAATATTGGGGTTGGGTTTAGGGTTGGATAAGATGTATTTTTAATATCACACTGAATGGTACACTCTTGATGGGGAAAAATTTTGGATGTTTTTCCATTCTCCATTATAGCCTATGAGATTCATTAGAATGAATGGGCCCATATGGTAAGGGTTAGGGTTAGGGTTAGAGTTCTGGACACACTTATGTTTGGGTGAATATTGGGGTTGGGTTTAGGGTTGGATAAGATGTATTTTTAATATCACACTGAATGGTACACTCTTGATGGGGAAAAATTTTGGATGTTTTTCCATTCTCCATTATAGCCTATGAGATTCATTAGAATGAATGGGCCCATATGGTAAGGGTTAGGGTTAGGGTTAGAGTTCTGGACACACTTATGTTTGGGTGAATATTGGGGTTGGGTTTAGGGTTGGATAAGATGTATTTTTAATATAACACTGAATGGTACACTCTTGATGGGGAAAAATTTTGGATGTTTTTCCATTCTCCATTATAGCCTATGAGATTCATTAGAATGAATGGGCCCATATGGTAAGGGTTAGGGTTAGGGTTAGAGTTCTGGACACACTTATGTTTGGGTGAATATTGGGGTTGGGTTTAGGTTTGGATAAGATGTATTTTTAATATAACACTGAATGGTACACTCTTGATGGGGAAAAATTTTGGATGTTTTTCCATTCTCCATTATAGCCTATGAGATTCATTAGAATGAATGGGCCCATATGGTAAGGGCTAGGGTTAGGGTTAGAGTTCTGGACACACTTATGTTTGGGTGAATATTGGGGTTGGGTTTAGGGTTGGATAAGATGTATTTTTAATATAACACTGAATGGTACACTCTTGATGGGGAAAAATTTTGGATGTTTTTCCATTCTCCATTATAGCCTATGAGATTCATTAGAATGAATGGGCCAATATGGTAAGGGTTAGGGTTAGGGTTAGAGTTCTGGACACACTTATGTTTGGGTGAATATTGGGGTTGGGTTTAGGGTTGGATAAGATGTATTTTTAATATAACACTGAATGGTACACTCTTGATGGGGAAAAATTTTGGATGTTTTTCCATTCTCCATTATAGCCTGTGAGATTCATTAGAATGAATGGGCCCATATGGTAAGGGTTAGGGTTAGAGTTCTGGACACACTTATGTTTGGGTGAATATTGGGGTTGGGTTTAGGGTTGGATAAGATTTATTTTTAATATCACACTGAATGGTACACTCTTAATGGGGAAAAATTTTGGATGTTTTTCCATTCTCCATTATAGCCTATGAGATTCATTAGAATGAATGGGCCCATATGGTAAGGGTTAGGGTTAGGGTTAGAGTTCAGGACACACATATGTTCGGTTTAAAATTGGGGTGTGGTTTGGGGTTGTGTAAGATGTATTTTTAATATCACACTGAAGGGTACACTCTTGAAGGGGAAAAATTTTGGATGTTTTTCCATTCTCCATTATAGCCTATGAGATTCATTAGAATGAATGGGCCCATATGGTAAGGGTTAGGGTTAGGGTTAGAGTTCTGGACACACTTATGTTTGGGTGAATATTGGGGTTGGGTTTAGGGTTGGATAAGATGTATTTTTAATATAACACTGAATGGTACACTCTTGATGGGGAAAAATTTTGGATGTTTTTCCATTCTCCATTATAGCCTATGAGATTCATTAGAATGAATGGGCCCATATGGTAAGGGTTAGGGTTAGGGTTAGAGTTCTGGACACACTTATGTTTGGGTGAATATTGGGGTTGGGTTTAGGGTTGGATAAGATGTATTTTTAATATAACACTGAATGGTACACTCTTGATGGGGAAAAATTTTGGATGTTTTTCCATTCTCCATTATAGCCTATGAGATTCATTAGAATGAATGGGCCCATATGGTAAGGGTTAGGGTTAGGGTTAGAGTTCTGGACACACTTATGTTTGGGTGAATATTGGGGTTGGGTTTAGGGTTGGATAAGATGTATTTTTAATATCACACTGAATGGTACACTCTTGATGGGGAAAAATTTTGGATGTTTTTCCATTCTCCATTATAGCCTATGAGATTCATTAGAATGAATGGGCCCATATGGTAAGGGTTAGGGTTAGGGTTAGAGTTCTGGACACACTTATGTTTGGGTGAATATTGGGGTTGGGTTTAGGGTTGGATAAGATGTATTTTTAATATAACACTGAATGGTACACTCTTGATGGGGAAAAATTTTGGATGTTTTTCCATTCTCCATTATAGCCTATGAGATTCATTAGAATGAATGGGCCCATATGGTAAGGGTTAGGGTTAGGGTTAGAGTTCTGGACACACTTATGTTTGGGTGAATATTGGGGTTGGGTTTAGGGTTGGATAAGATGTATTTTTAATATCACACTGAATGGTACACTCTTGATGGGGAAAAATTTTGGATGTTTTTCCATTCTCCATTATAGCCTATGAGATTCATTAGAATGAATGGGCCCATATGGTAAGGGTTAGGGTTAGGGTTAGAGTTCTGGACACACTTATGTTTGGGTGAATATTGGGGTTGGGTTTAGGGTTGGATAAGATGTATTTTTAATATCACACTGAATGGTACACTCTTGATGGGGAAAAATTTTGGATGTTTTTCCATTCTCCATTATAGCCTATGAGATTCATTAGAATGAATGGGCCCATATGGTAAGGGTTAGGGTTAGGGTTAGAGTTCTGGACACACTTATGTTTGGGTGAATATTGGGGTTGGGTTTAGGGTTGGATAAGATGTATTTTTAATATCACACTGAATGGTACACTCTTGATGGGGAAAAATTTTGGATGTTTTTCCATTCTCCATTATAGCCTATGAGATTCATTAGAATGAATGGGCCCATATGGTAAGGGTTAGGGTTAGGGTTAGAGTTCTGGACACACTTATGTTTGGGTGAATATTGGGGTTGGGTTTAGGGTTGGATAAGATGTATTTTTAATATAACACTGAATGGTACACTCTTGATGGGGAAAAATTTTGGATGTTTTTCCATTCTCCATTATAGCCTATGAGATTCATTAGAATGAATGGGCCCATATGGTAAGGGTTAGGGTTAGGGTTAGAGTTCTGGACACACTTATGTTTGGGTGAATATTGGGGTTGGGTTTAGGTTTGGATAAGATGTATTTTTAATATAACACTGAATGGTACACTCTTGATGGGGAAAAATTTTGGATGTTTTTCCATTCTCCATTATAGCCTATGAGATTCATTAGAATGAATGGGCCCATATGGTAAGCGCTAGGGTTAGGGTTAGATTTCTGGACACACTTATGTTTGGGTGAATATTGGGGTTGGGTTTAGGGTTGGATAAGATGTATTTTTAATATAACACTGAATGGTACACTCTTGATGGGGAAAAATTTTGGATGTTTTTCCATTCTCCATTATAGCCTATGAGATTCATTAGAATGAATGGGCCCATATGGTAAGGGTTAGGGTTAGGGTTAGAGTTCTGGACACACTTATGTTTGGGTGAATATTGGGGTTGGGTTTAGGGTTGGATAAGATGTATTTTTGATATAACACTGAATGGTACACTCTTGATGGGGAAAAATTTTGGATGTTTTTCCATTCTCCATTATAGCCTATGAGATTCATTAGAATGAATGGGCCCATATGGTAAGGGTTAGGGTTAGGGTTAGAGTTCAGGACACACATATGTTCGGTTTAAAATTGGGGTGTGGTTTGGGGTTGTGTAAGATGTATTTTTAATATCACACTGAAGGGTACACTCTTGATGGGGAAAAATTTTGGATGTTTTTCCATTCTCCATTATAGCCTATGAGATTCATTAGAATGAATGGGCCCATATGGTAAGGGTTAGGGTTAGAGTTCTGGACACACTTATGTTTGAGTGAATATTGGGGTTGGGTTTAGGGTTGGATAAGATGTATTTTTAATATCACACTGAATGGTACACTCTTGATGGGGAAAAATTTTGGATGTTTTTCCATTCTCCATTATAGCCTATGAGATTCATTAGAATGAATGGGCCCATATGGTAAGGGTTAGGGTTAGGGTTAGAGTTCTGGACACACTTATGTTTGGGTGAATATTGGGGTTGGGTTTAGGGTTGGATAAGATGTATTTTTAATATCACACTGAATGGTACACTCTTGATGGGGAAAAATTTTGGATGTTTTTCCATTCTCCATTATAGCCTATGAGATTCATTAGAATGAATGGGCCGATATGGTAAGGGTTAGGGTTAGGGTTAGAGTTCTGGACACACTTATGTTTGGGTGAATATTGGGGTTGGGTTTAGGGTTGGATAAGATGTATTTTTAATATAACACTGAATGGTACACTCTTGATGGGGAAAAATTTTGGATGTTTTTCCATTCTCCATTATAGCCTATGAGATTCATTAGAATGAATGGGCCCATATGGTAAGGGTTAGGGTTAGGGTTAGAGTTCTGGACACACTTATGTTTGGGTGAATATTGGGGTTGGGTTTAGGGTTGGATAAGATGTATTTTTGATATAACACTGAATGGTACACTCTTGATGGGGAAAAATTTTGGATGTTTTTCCATTCTCCATTATAGCCTATGAGATTCATTAGAATGAATGGGCCCATATGGTAAGGGTTAGGGTTAGGGTTAGAGTTCAGGACACACATATGTTCGGTTTAAAATTGGGGTGTGGTTTGGGGTTGTGTAAGATGTATTTTTAATATCACACTGAAGGGTACACTCTTGATGGGGAAAAATTTTGGATGTTTTTCCATTCTCCATTATAGCCTATGAGATTCATTAGAATGAATGGGCCCATATGGTAAGGGTTAGGGTTAGAGTTCTGGACACACTTATGTTTGAGTGAATATTGGGGTTGGGTTTAGGGTTGGATAAGATGTATTTTTAATATCACACTGAATGGTACACTCTTGATGGGGAAAAATTTTGGATGTTTTTCCATTCTCCATTATAGCCTATGAGATTCATTAGAATGAATGGGCCCATATGGTAAGGGTTAGGGTTAGGGTTAGAGTTCTGGACACACTTATGTTTGGGTGAATATTGGGGTTGGGTTTAGGGTTGGATAAGATGTATTTTTAATATCACACTGAATGGTACACTCTTGATGGGGAAAAATTTTGGATGTTTTTCCATTCTCCATTATAGCCTATGAGATTCATTAGAATGAATGGGCCGATATGGTAAGGGTTAGGGTTAGGGTTAGAGTTCTGGACACACTTATGTTTGGGTGAATATTGGGGTTGGGTTTAGGGTTGGATAAGATGTATTTTTAATATAACACTGAATGGTACACTCTTGATGGGGAAAAATTTTGGATGTTTTTCCGTTCTCCATTATAGCCTATGAGATTCATTAGAATGAATGGGCCCATATGGTAAGGGTTAGGGTTAGGGTTAGAGTTCTGGACACACTTATGTTTGGGTCAATATTGGGGTTGGGTTTAGGGTTGGATAAGATGTATTTTTAATATAACACTGAATGGTACACTCTTGATGGGGAAAAATTTTGGATGTTTTTCCATTCTCCATTATAGCCTATGAGATTCATTAGAATGAATGGGCCCATATGGTAAGGGTTAGGGTTAGGGTTAGAGTTCTGGACACACTTATGTTTGGGTGAATATTGGGGTTGGGTTTAGGGTTGGATAAGATGTATTTTTAATATCACACTGAATGGTACACTCTTGATGGGGAAAAATTTTGGATGTTTTTCCATTCTCCATTATAGCCTATGAGATTCATTAGAATGAATGGGCCCATATGGTAAGGGTTAGGGTTAGGGTTAGAGTTCTGGACACACTTATGTTTGGGTGAATATTGGGGTTGGGTTTAGGGTTGGATAAGATGTATTTTTAATATAACACTGAATGGTACACTCTTGATGGGGAAAAATTTTGGATGTTTTTCCATTCTCCATTATAGCCTATGAGATTCATTAGAATGAATGGGCCCATATGGTAAGGGTTAGGGTTAGGGTTAGAGTTCTGGGCACACTTATGTTTGGGTGAATATTGGGGTTGGGTTTAGGTTTGGATAAGATGTATTTTTAATATAACACTGAATGGTACACTCTTGATGGGGAAAAATTTTGGATGTTTTTCCATTCTCCATTATAGCCTATGAGATTCATTAGAATGAATGGGCCCATATGGTAAGGGCTAGGGTTAGGGTTAGATTTCTGGACACACTTATGTTTGGGTGAATATTGGGGTTGGGTTTAGGGTTGGATAAGATGTATTTTTAATATAACACTGAATGTTACACTCTTGATGGGGAAAAATTTTGGATTTTTTTCCATTCTCCATTATAGCCTATGAGATTCATTAGAATGAATGGGCCCATATGGTAAGGGTTAGGGTTAGGGTTAGAGTTCAGGACACACATATGTTCGGTTTAAAATTGGGGTGTGGTTTGGGGTTGTGTAAGATGTATTTTTAATATCACACTGAATGGTACACTCTTGATGGGGAAAAATTTTGGATGTTTTTCCATTCTCCATTATAGCCTATGAGATTCATTAGAATGAATGGGCCCATATGGTAAGGGTTAGGGTTAGGGTTAGAGTTCTGGACACACTTATGTTTGGGTGAATATTGGGGTTGGGTTTAGGGTTGGATAAGATGTATTTTTAATATAACACTGAATGGTACACTCTTGATGGGGAAAAATTTTGGATGTTTTTCCGTTCTCCATTATAGCCTATGAGATTCATTAGAATGAATGGGCCCATATGGTAAGGGTTAGGGTTAGGGTTAGAGTTCTGGACACACTTATGTTTGGGTCAATATTGGGGTTGGGTTTAGGGTTGGATAAGATGTATTTTTAATATAACACTGAATGGTACACTCTTGATGGGGAAAAATTTTGGATGTTTTTCCATTCTCCATTATAGCCTATGAGATTCATTAGAATGAATGGGCCCATATGGTAAGGGTTAGGGTTAGGGTTAGAGTTCTGGACACACTTATGTTTGGGTGAATATTGGGGTTGGGTTTAGGGTTGGATAAGATGTATTTTTAATATCACACTGAATGGTACACTCTTGATGGGGAAAAATTTTGGATGTTTTTCCATTCTCCATTATAGCCTATGAGATTCATTAGAATGAATGGGCCCATATGGTAAGGGTTAGGGTTAGGGTTAGAGTTCTGGACACACTTATGTTTGGGTGAATATTGGGGTTGGGTTTAGGGTTGGATAAGATGTATTTTTAATATAACACTGAATGGTACACTCTTGATGGGGAAAAATTTTGGATGTTTTTCCATTCTCCATTATAGCCTATGAGATTCATTAGAATGAATGGGCCCATATGGTAAGGGTTAGGGTTAGGGTTAGAGTTCTGGGCACACTTATGTTTGGGTGAATATTGGGGTTGGGTTTAGGTTTGGATAAGATGTATTTTTAATATAACACTGAATGGTACACTCTTGATGGGGAAAAATTTTGGATGTTTTTCCATTCTCCATTATAGCCTATGAGATTCATTAGAATGAATGGGCCCATATGGTAAGGGCTAGGGTTAGGGTTAGATTTCTGGACACACTTATGTTTGGGTGAATATTGGGGTTGGGTTTAGGGTTGGATAAGATATATTTTTAATATAACACTGAATGTTACACTCTTGATGGGGAAAAATTTTGGATTTTTTTCCATTCTCCATTATAGCCTATGAGATTCATTAGAATGAATGGGCCCATATGGTAAGGGTTAGGGTTAGGGTTAGAGTTCAGGACACACATATGTTCGGTTTAAAATTGGGGTGTGGTTTGGGGTTGTGTAAGATGTATTTTTAATATCACACTGAATGGTACACTCTTGATGGGGAAAAATTTTGGATGTTTTTCCATTCTCCATTATAGCCTATGAGATTCATTAGAATGAATGGGCCCATATGGTAAGGGTTAGGGTTAGGGTTAGAGTTCTGGACACACTTATGTTTGGGTGAATATTGGGGTTGGGTTTAGGGTTGGATAAGATGTATTTTTAATATAACACTGAATGGTACACTCTTGATGGGGAAAAATTTTGGATGTTTTTCCATTCTCCATTATAGCCTATGAGATTCATTAGAATGAATGGGCCCATATGGTAAGGGTTAGGGTTAGGGTTAGAGTTCTGGGCACACTTATGTTTGGGTGAATATTGGGGTTGGGTTTAGGTTTGGATAAGATGTATTTTTAATATAACACTGAATGGTACACTCTTGATGGGGAAAAATTTTGGATGTTTTTCCATTCTCCATTATAGCCTATGAGATTCATTAGAATGAATGGGCCCATATGGTAAGGGCTAGGGTTAGGGTTAGATTTCTGGACACACTTATGTTTGGGTGAATATTGGGGTTGGGTTTAGGGTTGGATAAGATGTATTTTTAATATAACACTGAATGTTACACTCTTGATGGGGAAAAATTTTGGATTTTTTTCCATTCTCCATTATAGCCTATGAGATTCATTAGAATGAATGGGCCCATATGGTAAGGGTTAGGGTTAGGGTTAGAGTTCAGGACACACATATGTTCGGTTTAAAATTGGGGTGTGGTTTGGGGTTGTGTAAGATGTATTTTTAATATCACACTGAAGGGTACACTCTTGATGGGGATAAATTTTGGATGTTTTTCCATTCTCCATTATAGCCTATGAGATTCATTAGAATGAATGGGCCCATATGGTAAGGGTTAGGGTTAGGGTTAGAGTTCTGGACACACTTATGTTTGGGTGAATATTGGGGTTGGGTTTAGGGTTGGATAAGATGTATTTTTAATATCACACTGAATGGTACACTCTTGATGGGGAAAAATTTTGGATGTTTTTCCATTCTCCATTATAGCCTATGAGATTCATTAGAATGAATGGGCCCATATGGTAAGGGTTAGGGTTAGGGTTAGAGTTCTGGACACACTTATGTTTGGGTGAATATTGGGGTTGGGTTTAGGGTTGGATAAGATGTATTTTTAATATAACACTGAATGGTACACTCTTGATGGGGAAAAATTTTGGATGTTTTTCCATTCTCCATTATAGCCTATGAGATTCATTAGAATGAATGGGCCCATATGGTAAGGGTTAGGGTTAGGGTTAGAGTTCTGGACACACTTATGTTTGGGTGAATATTGGGGTTGGGTTTAGGGTTGGATAAGATGTATTTTTGATATAACACTGAATGGTACACTCTTGATGGGGAAAAATTTTGGATGTTTTTCCATTCTCCATTATAGCCTATGAGATTCATTAGAATGAATGGGCCCATATGGTAAGGGTTAGGGTTAGGGTTAGAGTTCAGGACACACATATGTTCGGTTTAAAATTGGGGTGTGGTTTGGGGTTGTGTAAGATGTATTTTTAATATCACACTGAAGGGTACACTCTTGATGGGGAAAAATTTTGGATGTTTTTTCCATTCTCCATTATAGCCTATGAGATTCATTAGAATGAATGGGCCCATATGGTAAGGGTTAGGGTTAGGGTTAGAGTTCTGGACACACTTATGTTTGGGTGAATATTGGGGTTGGGTTTAGGGTTGGATAAGATGTATTTTTAATATCACACTGAATGGTACACTCTTGATGGGGAAAAATTTTGGATGTTTTTCCATTCTCCATTATAGCCTATGAGATTCATTAGAATGAATGGGCCCATATGGTAAGGGTTAGGGTTAGGGTTAGAGTTCTGGACACACTTATGTTTGGGTGAATATTGGGGTTGGGTTTAGGGTTGGATAAGATGTATTTTTAATATCACACTGAATGGTACACTCTTGATGGGGAAAAATTTTGGATGTTTTTCCATTCTCCATTATAGCCTATGAGATTCATTAGAATGAATGGGCCCATATGGTAAGGGTTAGGGTTAGGGTTAGAGTTCTGGACACACTTATGTTTGGGTGAATATTGGGGTTGGGTTTAGGGTTGGATAAGATGTATTTTTGATATAACACTGAATGGTACACTCTTGATGGGGAAAAATTTTGGATGTTTTTCCATTCTCCATTATAGCCTATGAGATTCATTAGAATGAATGGGCCCATATGGTAAGGGTTAGGGTTAGGGTTAGAGTTCAGGACACACATATGTTCGGTTTAAAATTGGGGTGTGGTTTGGGGTTGTGTAAGATGTATTTTTAATATCACACTGAAGGGTACACTCTTGATGGGGAAAAATTTTGGATGTTTTTCCATTCTCCATTATAACCTATGAGATTCATTAGAATGAATGGGCCCATATGGTAAGGGTTAGGGTTAGAGTTCTGGACACACTTATGTTTGGGTGAATATTGGGGTTGGGTTTAGGGTTGGATAAGATGTATTTTTAATATCACACTGAATGGTACACTCTTGATGGGGAAAAATTTTGGATGTTTTTCCATTCTCCATTATAGCCTATGAGATTCATTAGAATGAATGGGCCCATATGGTAAGGGTTAGGGTTAGGGTTAGAGTTCTGGACACACTTATGTTTGGGGTGAATATTGGGGTTGGGTTTAGGGTTGGATAAGATGTATTTTTAATATCACACTGAATGGTACACTCTTGATGGGGAAAAATTTTGGATGTTTTTCCATTCTCCATTATAGCCTATGAGATTCATTAGAATGAATGGGCCCATATGGTAAGGGTTAGGGTTAGGGTTAGAGTTCTGGACACACTTATGTTTGGGTGAATATTGGGGTTGGGTTTAGGGTTGGATAAGATGTATTTTTAATATCACACTGAATGGTACACTCTTGATGGGGAAAAATTTTGGATGTTTTTCTGTTCTCCATTATAGCCTATGAGATTCATTAGAATGAATGGGCCCATATGGTAAGGGTTAGGGTTAGGGTTAGAGTTCTGGACACACTTATGTTTGGGTCAATATTGGGGTTGGGTTTAGGGTTGGATAAGATGTATTTTTAATATAACACTGAATGGTACACTCTTGATGGGGAAAAATTTTGGATGTTTTTCCATTCTCCATTATAGCCTATGAGATTCATTAGAATGAATGGGCCCATATGGTAAGGGTTAGGGTTAGGGTTAGAGTTCTGGACACACTTATGTTTGGGTGAATATTGGGGTTGGGTTTAGGGTTGGATAAGATGTATTTTTAATATCACACTGAATGGTACACTCTTGATGGGGAAAAATTTTGGATGTTTTTCCATTCTCCATTATAGCCTATGAGATTCATTAGAATGAATGGGCCCATATGGTAAGGGTTAGGGTTAGGGTTAGAGTTCTGGACACACTTATGTTTGGGTGAATATTGGGGTTGGGTTTAGGGTTGGATAAGATGTATTTTTAATATAACACTGAATGGTACACTCTTGATGGTGGGGAAAAATTTTGGATGTTTTTCCAT